>NW_013666498.1:45049-61827 GCF_000517525.1 Limulus polyphemus
AACAATGTAATGAGTAATTGAACTGCGGGCAGAGAGAGATGTATTGTTGAGTCGAGCACGTGAGACGTTCATTGTGAATTATAGCATTTGTTATAGCTTGACTGTGGAAATTAAGTATATTGCAAAGTTGTATTTAGAAAGAATAAACCAGTTTCATTTAAGAAAGGACTTGTATCGCTAAAGTTTCTTAGAAAAGAAATTATACGGAAAATTAACTAACGAATGGAGGTGTAACAATATTATTGTGCCTGATGCCCACAGAACCGAATTGAATGAACAGTTTAGTATAAGAAATAATATATCTGTTCTTGTAAATTTTTTGGGTCTGTTTATACTTATAGGTGTATTTATATGTTTCATCTAGGGTGAAAGCAGTGAAAATTTCAAGTACTCTTGATTGTAATATTGTAATTCAACAGGCTTGCCAATTTTTTTTTAAATTGTTTATAACCATTTTTTCTATGGGTACATAAATTCTTGATATATATATATATATAATAAGTGTTTGATCATAAATACATACTTTCTCTGAAGATAGATCTTCGATGAAAGCAGCATCTGAGCATGAAGGAATAACTAATTTGCTTTCAAAAGGACATGAAGAAAACTACATTAGCTGCACCCCAAAAAGAAGCATCTTGAACTGAAGAGCTTTTATAATATAACAGAATATTCATTTGTTTCTATTGCTTTTTCTGTATGTAATATTTTTGCTATTTCTTACAGTTCTTCACTGCAACTTTTGCTATTGAAGCTGGCTTGAAACTAATAGCTCTTAGTCCTAAAACTTATTTCCGAGAGGGGTGGAACATTTTTGATTTCATCATTGTTGCTCTATCCTTACTGGAACTCACGCTAGAAAATATACAAGGATTGTCAGTGCTTCGATCTTTTCGATTGGTAAGTAATTCACTGAGGTTTTAAAGTTTCTTTTCTGTCTGTAAGTTATTTTGAAGCAAGTAATAAGTAATATGTGACAAGATTATCAACTTCATCATGTAATATCTGGAATTTTAGTTTTCTGTAACAGATTTTGTAATCATTCAGTTTTTAAGGCTATTTTTAGTGATGATCCACTGTTTATCTTTATCCAAGCTGACCTAAACTAACAAAACTAAAAATGTGTATGTACATATCTGCTGAATAGGAAATTAGTAAAAGTCCCATATCTTTAGTAATATAATAATTAAGAAACCATGATTGTTATCCACATTATTATGGTGTATGTGATAGAAATATTGTGGTGTATTTTTCTAAAAAACAATACTTTAGATTAACCATATTAGTAAAAAAAAAGAAACTTGCACCTGTACATATAATTATATCAAAATTCATTATTAGTTTGTATGTATAATTTATATCTTACATAAAATAAACTTCTTTATATAAGACTTTAATCTGTTAGAGATATTTATTGTAATAAAAAATGTAGGCTAAACTCACATTAAATATCAAATCCATATCAACTGAGAATTCACTTTCAAGCTATATGAAGTGGTTCTTTTATCATATTTTCATCTGTATACAATACTATTATTAAAATTATATAAAGGTCCATGAGGCAGAATTTCTTACTATCATTATAATCGTATTTATGTGATCTTCTAGAACTACAAACTGTATTTATCAGCTGTTCATGACATGAGTTTTGTTACTTAATTTAAGGTAATATACTTGAATTATGATTCCTATTTTTCTTCTTAAAGATTATATGAAGAATAATTATATACCTGGATTTGGCTAAATCAAGGTTATCTTGAAACTATTGAATAATGTCCTCCCAAAAATTCCATGTTTAGAAATTTTACAAAAACAATAGCAAATCAATAAATAGATGCCAATGTGGTATGCAGGCATACCACATGTTTCATATCTCTTTATTTAATATAAGAATTTCAAAATTTCTATACAAACACTTTGTATATAGTCATGATATAGAATGTCGATCAAGTGAAACATAAAGTTTCTCTCACCCTAGTTACCTACTGAACTGGTTCATTCAATTAGGATGTCACATGAACTTTCTAATAGGGAATATTCCTGTAAAATAAAGATTACTCTGTAGAAATAGTGATCTTTTGCATTGACAGGCCAGGTGGTACCTCTAAAATACAACCTCCTGTATTTTGGATGGGAATGACTTTATGTTCATGTGGAAAGCACCTGCACTTTCCAAAGGATAGCATTATTGTTTTGTATATATAATGCCATGTTTTCTCATTTTGGGACAGATATAGGCAGATTTCAGAGATTCAGATTCAGATACACTAGAGAGCTCTTCAGTAAAGGAACCACAAAATACAATTATTTAGCTTTGATTGTTTTTGAGTTTTGTTCATTTTGTCTAGTCTCTTTCTTTGTTTCAAACTCAGAAGATATCAGAGAAGTAAGATTCACTTTATAGTACATTTTATATCAAAACCTCTTATTATTCTGTAACTCCTACCTGATTATTCTTAAAGGTAATTCAGAGTTCCTGAGGATACCACACTAGTGACACTTTTGTTTTTTACCATAATTAGTTTTACAGTATTGAAGTTGTATTACAAGCAGGATTTTCCCCCAAATTTTTCATTTATTATTTGAAATAAAAAATTGTACCTTCGTTTTATACAATATTCAACATGATATATCTCTTTAAATTAAATGCTTCATAGTTAAATTACATGTGTATACTTAATATGTTGTGATGATTCCCACATGCTTCCAGCACTAGGACATCAGCATTAGTCTTGACTAGCACAATACAGTAAGGAGACTTTGAGGGTTTCAAGAAACTGTTTGTTTAAACATTATACATAACACAAAACATAATTCAGGAACAGTGTTTTTGTAATTTACTACACTAGCTTTTGGCTGTCCAGTGGCCATTTTTAAGTGGAAAAAAATTTTGGTTCAAATGTCTCGTGGGTGAACAATGTTATATAATTCTACATTATAAATATAACCAACTTATTAGTACTGCTAATAAAAGGCACCTATACAGTACATTGCATTGCCTGTAAGATGTTACATGGACAGCTGCTCTACACCCATTACCTCTTTCTTCATACCTCCTCAGCTAAATATATGTTGTAGCTCAGCATACATGAATGTCACATATTTACAGTACTTTGCACATCCCTCGTAAAAGAACAAATCAATAACGAACACATTGTACAAGATTAAGCTCAACATCTCAGTCATCATCATATATTGGATCACTGGTATCTAGAGATACCTCTGTTTCATATGACACCCATAGAGCAGTCCCACATATACAAGATAAAGTAGGACACAATAGAATTTTTCTATAAAACAATAGACAGATTCTGTGATTGAACCATGCTATAAAAAGTAGCACCTAAAGCAGAATGTAGCACATGATCTTGGCCAAGGTCAGTATGTTCCAAGAAAGAACTTCAGAAAAATGTGTATGGTTTGTTTTTAAATGTGAAATATGTATTGATTTAGGCTTGTCCTCAAGCTGAATTTTACAACACACTCTGGCAAAATTACATAAAAAACTATGGTGTTTGGTGTACATTAGCATTTGACTTGTATACACTATAAAATGCTCCTACTCACCATTCTGCACTTTTGATAGCACTCCTCTGATTCCACTGTCATTGATATCTGTGTCCAGGATGAATGGAATATCTCTCTTCAGATAAGTTAACACCAGTGCATCAATCAAGGTACATTTTAGCAATTGAAATTATTTTACACAGTTCTTAGTTCATCTAAAATAGAGTTCAACCTTATTTAACATTGAAAGCAGTGCCACTGTTGCAGAAAACATGGCTACAAAGCATTTACAGTATCACACATAGCCAAGAAAGCTTTGGGTTTCATTCTTGTTCATAGGATAAGGCCAGTATACTACTACTGCATTTATCTTAGGATCTGTAGACACTCCATCCCTATGCATTACATATGTATCCAAAGAGTACATGCATTCACATGAAAGATTATTTATTTGGCTTCAGCTTTGGACCTGCTTGTCACATATTGCTACTTCCATCAATTGTTCAAATGTACCTAGTGTACTACAGAGGCTCAGTAGCATGACATGAAATTGGAGAGCTAAAAGCAGTCCTGGCCCTGCTTTCACCACTTAACTCACACATAAGTAGTCAGAATCAATATCTAGTGAGCTAAACTAGCAAAATCCTTCCAATGTATTAAGCCAATGCATGTGTGGCAATGAGAAATGCATTGATGTGATAACCACCTTCACTCACACTAAATCAACACAGAACATAGGCACACCTCTGTCTTTCATACAATAACTACTGCTGATCACCAGGCACTTTCTGCTTTTTGAATGATTCTGTCCTTCAGCATTCAATCTATGTCAGTACTGGCTGTACCTTTGGTGTTCCAAAGAAGCTTATATGATAGTTGTTTGATCAGTCATACATGTCGGGTATTTTACAATGGGGTATTATGTTTGTTTTTTTGGTCACTTCATTGTTACAATAAATAATTTGGCAAAAATTTGTCAGTAACTTCCCAATTTCTGTCTATTGGTCTGGACTCAGAATGTCTACATGGTCTTCAACCAACAACCGTATGTGTACTGGCAACCATGTATTTATCTGTGAATGTGATGCAGCTGAAGTAGCATTAGCTACACTGCTAAATGCAAATCATAACTAGAATTGGTTTTTCCTTTAGAGAGATGGCTATCCAAGCAAGCATTGCTTCATTGTTAGGATGAAAGCATTGGGTCTCAGGCATAACTTCCACCACAGCAGTAGATGGTAGTGAAATCTGAATTGTGTTTGTAAAACACCACATAACACCACTTGTGTATTAAATGAAGATCTATCCTCTCCTGCACCAACTAAAATTACCTTACATCTGTGTACTTTTACAAGTACATACCAAGCCATACTCAGCCCTGTAGATCTCAGAACAACCACCACATTTGAAAGAACAAATGGCATCTTTGGTAGACACATTGCAAGTTTTTTGCTCAGAGAACTTAGCCAAAGCTACTCTCTCAGATTTTTTACCACCAACACAACTTCTTTCAGAGAAACAGTATCTAATGTCCAAATGATGTCATATAGACTTTCTAGAGATTCCCTTCACAAACTTCCCAACAAGAATATCATCAGAGTCAGCTGCCACCATGCTGGAGTATGCTTTAAAGTGTAAGTGTTGTTGCTTATTGTATACATAGCTAACTTTCCATATGCACCATGTTTGTAAGTCTTGTATTCTGCCAGTAAGTGGTAAATATGCAACAATGGCTTTCCAGTTACAAAATTTGTCAGGTTCCAGATGCTCAGTAGAATCTAATGCTGAACCATCTGAACTAAGCAGCAGGCACAGCATTGTTTGATCCTGAGTCAAGGAATTTCAAGTGGCTACTTAGCAAATCTGCTTAACGAAGCAATTTAGATCTTCATTTGCAGAATTTCTGAAAGATGGAGGCAAGATTTGTTTCACTGTGCTACTTCCTGCTAGTTGTAGCAAGGGTAAACTTTCATCAGTTATATCACTCTGAATGAATGATTGCACAGTTGGAGTTTTAACATTCTGCTAAATGTCAAGCTGCCAGATACTAATTTTTGCTTGAGCAACACTCTACAACACAAGGTTCTGTTTAACACACATAGATTAAAACTTCTCATCTCAACATAAGAAAGCTCTTGGTTAATCCAGGATACATTAAGCACTACATATGATGGTGACTGTACCACAGGGAGGTGGGTATGTCTCATACTAGGCACTTCTAAGTAGTCTATCCAGTATGAAGTTTCAGGAGCACTAGATGCTGCCTTATACAGATCAGTGTAAATGTGGTCAGATATGCTTTCTTGGTGACCAACATCTTGAAACTAGGCCGATGTGCAGCTGTGAGTTCTTAACAGAATTCTTTGGCATCTCTTGGACAATATCTCATTGGGAGCACAAGAGAAAAGTAACCTGGAGGAATCAAAGATGCAGTACCACTTCTGCAATAACTAGATCCTAATCAATAGCACCAAGTTTTGTATCAGTTGCCTGATTACTGTATGAAAGTGTCACATTATTTACTACTTTTTTTTTAATGATAATCAGAGCTAATTCTAAGAAATTAAATGTGAGAGCAAAGAAGAATGAATAACAGTATGTCAAACAAACCAAACTATACCTGTCATATCCAGTGCTGATGAAGCCTTTCACAAAGTACCAGGGATCATCAGGCTGGCTAGCATATAATAGACATAGAAGTGATTGAGTGCTATTAGTATTATCAAATTGCATGAACAGCAACTGTTATACTGTGAAATAGATTCAGTTGGTGAAGTGTAATTTTTATTAATTTTATATGTCATTTACAAATCAGAAATAGGGTAAGGATTAATAACACAATATTATTTGTTTATTTCAACAACAATTATTTATTATTATTATGTAAATGTAAAGAACAAAATCATAATGTGACTTTAAGTCTTCTTTTGGCTATTATAGAACTTTTTTGCATTTAAATTCTACATACCTCATTATGTTAACACATTGTACATATTTAATTGTATTATATAGGTGAGTGGTAGCTTTAAGGCAAAACAATATACTATTTGAAATAGTTTAAGAATGTAAAGATACTTTATATCACACATAAACATAATTTCAGATAGACTTTTGGTTGAATAGTTTCTGAGCAGCTGTACTAAGAAACATATATCTATACAAATGTAATTTCACTGCTACAAATAAGTAACTTAAAACTTTTTTCAAAGGCTCGTAACAACATAGATGAAGTTATGTATATGGTAATGAGAAGAACTACAAGTTATACCATCCTCCTATTTTAGCTACGAGTTTTCAAACTGGCAAAGTCATGGCCAACATTGAACCTGTTGATATCAATTATGGGAAAAACAGTTGGAGCTTTAGGAAACCTGACTTTTGTCCTTGGTATCATCATCTTTATTTTTGCTGTCATGGGAATGCAGCTTTTTGGCAAGAATTATGATATAAAAAGACATTTGTAAGTTTTATACATGCACTCTCTGTTGATTAACATATTTTGAATTATTAGAGTTCTTTTATAAAGGATATTTCTTGAAAATGTTTTGTAACAAGATTGTAGTTCTTGTTTATAACCATAGGAAATAATTTTTAAGGTAACCTACTGGTTTACATTTAGTGTAAATTATTGTAAGATTCTTGATTCATTATTAGCAATGGAAAGTAATTATACTACATGTACATGCAAAATTGTAACCAGCATACTCTTTTTGGGGTGTCTTATACAGGGTGGTTAAAAATTATCTTTCCTGTTTCAAAATTAACTAACTAAGGAAATACAACCATGCATTTTCAACATTTTGTAGCCCAACTCAAACAGCTTTTACCGACATGGTAGTAGACTTCTATGTGTGCACCATTATTGGCTCTCAGAATTTCTAACCAATATTCAGTTTCAGTCCATGTTCACAGCAACATGCCCACAGTTACAGTGCTGATGGCATCTGTTATCCTGGTCTTTTGCTCTGTGATGTTTGCTGTAAGTGTACGATACGCTCATACATTTTTCCTGTACTGGCATCTGTAATTACACTGCACCACAGTCACTGACTTTGTCTCTGCAACTTAAACAATGCAATGAACCTTTTCTTGCATGGTTGTCATTTTATGAGGTAATACTACTCATTGGAGTGAAAACAAACATGACAGTACAAACTGTTTGAGTTAGGCTACAAGGCTGTATTTCCTTAGTTATTTATTTATTAAATATTAAAATAGGAAAGATAACTTTGGACCATCCTGTGCCTTAGATAAATTTGAATACTCTACAGTTAATTACACTTTTTACAGAGTATTTTGAGGAATATTCTTGATATTGTATTAGTTTAAAAAGGTATGTCACAGTCTAACAGAACTATTTGATTTGTTGTTTACAAGTTTGTACTGCAAATCATTTTATTCATTGAATGATTTTAGTCATTTTTTGTGTTATGAATACTGCCATGAATTGTGGGTATTTCTCGTTAGTAATAAAAACTTTTGCAGGTTTCATAATCAAGAGGTTCCACGCTGGAACTTTCAAGACTTCATGCATTCCTTTATGATTGTCTTCAGGGTGTTGTGTGGAGAGTGGATTGAATCCATGTGGGATTGTATCCTTGTTTCAGGCTGGGCTTGTATTCCTTTCTTCTTAGCAACTGTTGTTATTGGTAACTTGGTGGTAAGTAAAATATGTCCATATATAAACAATTTAGTTGTGCCAGAATTAGTATCATTCTTATTGTTTGCTATCCATGTTACAATGCCATTGTGTTTTATGTATGTTTATATGCGGTGTTAGTTATCATAATTAAACTTCTTTATAACTTAGACTATTAAAATGTCTTTATTCATAAAAATTTACAGGATGTACCACTCTTGGACTGCTATAATTTTACCCCTAATGTTTGTCTTTTCATGCTCATATGTGCAAACCAAAACTTGTCTATTTTGTGCCTGGTCTGCTTGCTAAATAACTTGTGTAGCAGGTTTTTATAAATTGTGTGGCATACTAGTCATGTGCAAAGATAGAGAAGCTAGAAACTGTTTCCCTTGTTCTGTAAATGGGGCTTGCCTTGTGAAAATGGCATTGGTGTAGTATGGTGAAGATTAAGATTGAATATAATCCTAAGCAGAATGTAGTTTTATCGTTTAGGATTTTCCTAATAATCCTTTAAGACTTTGCCTCGTCTCTGCCTTGTGAAGATCATCTTCCAGAAAGTAATCTGAACTGCCACTCTAACATCTTTAAGTAGTTTTTAAATTCTAAAACCCAGTTAAATTGTGCATTGGTCGAGTAACTGGTGTAACTTACTTATGCCCCTGTAAAAAGATACTTACACATCACTACACATAGACAAGAAAGTGAATTTTATAATATATATATATATATGTAAATAACAGTTGTACTCTAACAAAGATAAATCAGTCAACTTACAAACATATAATCAGCATCAGTGATCCAAATACAGTGTAATAACTATTTAAGTGACACAGTTTAACAATTGAATCTCATAACATATATATATATATATATATAAACCCTTAACCAGATTCTTGTACATCAATTAATACAACTCTTCACCAAAACTATTTTACAGAATACGCAAAACAAATGCAAATCAATACAATGTAACACGTATAATAATTACAATACAAAATAAAATTAAAAATAACAGAAAACAAACTCTTTGACAAAATACTGATATATAATCAAATAAAAAATGTAACATAAATCATATTGGTACTAAAAACATTTAGTATAACCAATGGCCGTAAAAACATAATGCAAAAAAAATCAAAGATCATAGATGTGTATGTGTGTATATTTCTATGGTAATGTCTTATTACATACCAAATTAAGAACATCCTAATACAGAGTAGATCATAAATATTCTTTAACATCAATCTGACATTACTTTAAAAATACAAAATACATTAAAGAAATATCCTTTGAAAATAATTATAAGAATTTAAACATGGCAAAATAAAATCCCTGTGATATTAACATTCAAACATAAGAATACTCATTTTCACAAAAATAAACACATATATCACAAAAACTTTATCAACTAATGAATACATGAAAATAATAACCCTTTGATGATGATACAAAGTAATTAAATAAGTCAATCAAACTGGTAAACAAAATTGCAATGTACCAACAAATGTCCTTTAACATAGGTCACTTACAAAATATCACAAAATCATTTACTTGAACAGAAAGATAATGAATTAAATATACATTCACATAATACATAGGTACCCTTTGTAAACAATGTGACAAAAAAAAACATCAGATCACCTTCTGATAGATACATAAAAGATAAGAATAATAATGTTAATAAACTCTTATGATAATAGTTAATGTTCATTTAAAGTGACTATTTACAGTACAGGACATAAGACAGAACATGGAAGCACAACTGCTTGCTGATCATCCTCACAATCTGGAATGGGCTGCAGTAAGCTGGCATTAATTGTAAAGCAGACAGGCTTGGCTCCAGTAGAATAGCAGGGGGAGGTTATCTTTCCCTAGCTGATCCTAGTCTGATGATAAGATGGAAGTCATCATGAAAGAAGGACTGATTGCTCTTTGTGAAGATGACAGAGTAAAACTGGCAGCAGTTTCAGTTGAAGTCAGCATGTCAGAGAGTCCCATTGGCAGAATACTTTCCTTCATAGGCTCAATGTCAGTCACAGTTAGGCTGAAAGATCCTTAGAGTTTTCAGTATTTCATGACACACCTGGTGTCATTGAACAGCATTTCTTCTGTGCAAAATTAGAGATAATCAAGCAAACAAAAATGGATGTGTATGAAATGCTTGGCATACCTAGTCAAAGTTAATCAAGAATTTGGTTATACATAACAAAATTCAGGATTGAAAGATGTATGATCAGCTGTATCCTATTTGGTCAGAAGTTCAGCTAAAACTGTAGGTTTGAATGCTTACTGGCCCAGCCACAACTACTAACTATTACCTTGTTCAAGTGACATTGTTAGAGATTTATGTGTACTCAAGTGAACTTGTAGACATCCTGGTCCACCAGGCTTCATTGGGTATAGCACATTACCAGCCTTCAGATGTGTTGCCCACTGTCATTATCATCTTGACAACAGCTAACACAGCTACCTGTAATCCATTACATTCTATTTACTGATATCTGATTGTTACACACACATAACCCAGGTCCAGTAGGAATATAAAAGGGGTGAAACTATAAACACTGGCTCCTACACAAATAACTGAAACTAAATAATTGTCATACAAGTGCCAGCCTTTAGCTTCTGACCATGTAACTTAATTTCTACTAGACTTATTGCAGATACAAGTTTAGTATAGACTAGGGATTATTTCAAAAATATTCCATGCAGTTGTCATTTTCTGCCTCTGGCTCTGTACTCGGACTGCATTTTTATGAATTTTAGTTGTACCTTATGCAGAAGCAATATTGAGAAAATATTCAATAAAACTGTTTGCTTACAAAATCATAACCAAACAAAACGTTGAGTATACCAAGTTTACACTTGGCATGACATACAAGCGACTGGTTGTTTATTTTTACTTTCTACACATGATTTCGCTACTATTACTTAAACACAAAGTTTCCCTCAAACACTGTGTGAGCTTACATGTTACTCCTATTTCTTCCTGTCCACTACCTGTCAAATATTTCAGTGTAAAAACTAAAAACATTCTCTTATGAGCATTAATCAAACTGTTGTTCATTCAAATAAAAGAAAATAAGGGAACATATATATATATTCTAAAGATATCACATGAGCTGCATGATGAAAAAAATCATTGTCTACCTTTAAATAGTGTGTTCTACTTTATAGCAACCTTTCCCATGAGAACATGCATGTGATCCCATGGGAGAATGAGTCAGACAATAGGTAATGAGGGAAAAGGATACTTAGCCACTTTTTATATCAATATTCTACTTTAAACTTACATACACCTGTATGCGCAAAAGTTTTGAACAATTTTAGGTGAACTTTGAGAGTTTTTGCTAAATAAATGAGACAGAAAATATGCCTACATACTATACTTGTGTGTAAGAACTTCTGTAGAAAATAACAAACCTGCTGTTTGACTAATTGTATATATTGTGGTTTGAAGAAATTACATTGCAAATGGCACTGTGTAATGATTTGTGTGTATTTTGTGAAATGAAGATATTAAAATTGTAAATGAAAGGTAGATGTTTTTGAAAACAATTAAAGATTATGTTTTTGAGACTGATTATTAATTTTTCTATGTTGTAGGTTCTCAACCTTTTCTTGGCTTTGTTGCTTTCTTCTTTTGGTGCTTCAAATCTCTCTCAGCCAACATCAGATAATACAGATACCAAGAAGCTACAGGAAGCTATTGACAGATTCCACAGAGCATCAGCTTGGATGAAGATGCAAATGTTAAACATAATGAAAGTGAGTTTATCTGTTGTATATTATTTTATAGTGTAAATTTGTAATGTGTGTGTATTTGTTAAAAAATTAATGGTGAATCAAAATTTCTGATAATTAGAATGTGTGTCAAATATTTTCTCTTGTGACGCAATGAGCTGTCAATGTCAAAGAAAAGTATATAAATAATTCATTATCACATTATAAAGAAAATCATTCATTACCAGAGAACAAACTTGTAGATAACTGCCCACTGTTGTTGTTTTTTCATTCTTGGAGTGCGGTGTCTTATGCTTAGTTGAAAGATGCACTACTGCATTCGAAATTCAGTAGCTAAGCTATTTGTGAAATTAACTGGATTACATTTTGAATAAAAAAATACTAAAATATTTTTTACATTATGTGCAGTGTTTCTGGTAAATTTATATATAAAATTTGAAGAAAATAATACTTCTTGTTTGTTTTTTGAACTACAGTTATATATATTTTTTCTTTTGTAATTTTATACATTCCCTGGATTTAATTATTTTTGTATTGCAAATGAATGCAATATTCTGAACCAAGTGGTACATAGATAAGATTTTTTTTCCCTACACTGGTTAATGACCATTCATCACCACCCCTTAAAGATTGTTTATTTATTACCACCCCTAATATTAATGAAACAGACCAAGTTAAATTTTATTGATTATTTCTTTTCAAGCTAACTTCTTCATTTACATTTAATACTTTATTATTAATCATGTATTTTTGCTTTTTATTTTTATTCACTTTAAATGACTATGAATTACTATCATTTATAATTGTTGTAAGTCACTTCTGTAGCTAACCATTATTTCATTTCCAAATTGTGTAACTCACTTTTTTGAAAAATAGGTAAAAACAAATCTAATATCTTATTGATCTTTATTTAATTCCTAAATATTAAGAAGTTCAAGATGAACTTTGTAGCATATAATGTAATGAAACTGCACATTTAAACATAATACATAAGGGAAGTTCAGAAACAAATGAGATTTTGTATCTCATAGGCCTGCCTTATCAGATTACAACCAACAAATGTTGAAAATATGGACAATAAACCATCACCCCTTACCAAAGTTCCTTTTATGTACAATGCATTTCTTCCATTGTTCCACAAGCTTCATCATACCTGTTTTGTTAAATGTGGGTATGGTGTTATGAATCCAGTTGTGTACAAATACATTAAAAACATCAGTTGTCTGCATATGTTTTACATACAAATGTTCCTTGAAAGGATTAAAAAAAAAGAAAAAAGATAAAATATTTTTTGTATGCAGAAATGGGGAAGAACTTCTCAGTTCCTACTATGAACACTACACTACCCCACTCATGAAGTTTGACTATGCTCTGTACACCAAATATCCCAAGTCAAGTTGGAAGTGAAAATATTTTTCTACAACTTTCTATTCAAGTTTTATTTGGTGCTGGAAGTTTATTGTGTCAAGCTTCACGAGTGCTGTAGTGTAGTGTATGCACACAGCCGTTTCAACATCTTTTATACAGTATGATGTTCCAAGCTGTAGTAATTTGCATTTGCTGTTTTTTAACTCCCTGACATAGAAACACATAATATATGATGTTGCTAGCAGCTGTTGAATAATAATGACCTAATAACACAATCATCAAAATCTATTTATTATATCCATCATATAAGAACGAAAATTCTGTTTTTCTTGACTATCACCTCGTAATACCATGACCACTTGTAATAATACATATATATGTCAGTTCCTTTTGATTTGGAATTTTATGTTAATGTAGTAAAGATACTATGAAGTTATATTGTATCTGCATTTCAAAAAACAGAGTTTAAAACCAAAAACAAGGAATAAGATTGCATACCGACCAGATAAAAGAGAAGATATTGAAGAATATAACCAAAGAGAGGACTTTGTGAGTGATGGCCAGGTGCTCATGAAAGACAAGGAAACTTCAAAAGAATTTACAGAGATGGATATTAGTGTTGGAGATGGCTTGGAAGTAGCATTTCATGGTAGGATATAGGGTTTTATCTTAATTCTCTCTCTTTTTTTTATATTCCACCACCTACAGCAGTCTTATTGAAATGTTTTCAACTGATTAACCTAGAGTTATTCAGTTTTTATCAACTAATCACAAAGTAAACAGTAAAAGCCTTTTCTATCTAATTCATATTTTATTTTCAATGAGAACTTATTGACACACCAGATTAAGACAACACAAACTTTGACTGTCACTTATGTCTAATGTTCTTTGTTTCTTGTACCTTTTCTCCAAAGACCAACCAGTGTTAACAGTAGTCAGATTGAAGGTACTAAAGAATGGATGAACAGGAGTAGGCCTAGATACGAGTTGCTTTACCAGAAATAAGACAAATACAATTTTCATCTTCAGGATTCAGTTGTTAGAAACTATTACATCTGTGTATATTTAAGGATTTGAAAAACATGCTTTTATTAAAATGATGTTATAGTATTTGGAATGAAATAAGTTAGATAATAAAATTGCACAAGGAAATTAAGAATAATGTTTTGGGCCACTGTTCTTGTGTTATCGTTGTTACAGATTAAATTGTATTTCAGCTTCAATGTTCTAAATCTAGTTACTTTGAGGCAGTTGTAAACTAGCTGAACTTTGTAGCTTGCCTATACTAATGAACAATTATTTTCTTTGTCTTCTTGTAACAACAGAAGATAATCAGGCCACAATAATGAAGATTAATAGCAAGCCTATGGTAAACTCAGTGTCAGTTGGCTCAAAGATTGAGTGTACAGATAACAAAAGGGTGAAGGTGATTTCAGTTTCCCATTCTTTATGTAAATCAAACAAATTAGTAGTAAAAAAACATACATTGAATATGCTAGTGTCATAAAATTAAAAAGTTAAATGTTACTGTTAATTTTGTTTGTGAAATCTTAAACTACTGGTTACAGAATATATGCAATATATTATTTGTCTTCATCAGAGAGCTATACTATTATTTGCTACATGAGGTATATACAGTAAGTTTTTATATTATGATGTGTTCGGATATTATAATTTTTCTTTTATTCCACATCTACACCATTTTTTGTTATTTCTTAGCATTTGCTTTCCTTTTTTGTAATATTTTTTATAACAAAGTATACATAATTATGATGCCAGTTGTGAGAGATGAGAGCCAAGTTTTCTCTATAGCTGTGTTTTTCAAATTTTGTTTTGAATTTTAATGTTCCAAAAGATATCATAATAAAAGAGATTTTTCCAAACTAGTAAGCAGTTTTTCATATAAATTAAGCACAAAAAATACCTTATATAGATTTTTAATTTTTGCTTATTAGATTAAAAATGTTTTTGGAATGACAAGAAATAAGCTTCGCTGAACCCGTTTCAGTTTTACTTGAGCTAAATTTAAATATTGTATTTTAGTTTAATTCTGTAGTGTATATTTTTGAATAAACTTATTTTGATAATACAATTGTATTTCACTTACAGAAAAAGTGACAAATATTAATCCTTAATTACCAGGTACTTATGTTTGATATCAAAATCTTATGAAGAGGATATACATTTTTGTTTTTATTCAGTTTTTCATTCTACGTTTTCTTATAATTTAATAGTTTTGATATGAATGATTAGTAAAAAAAAGAAATTAATGAAGAAAAATATGTACAAATTTCACTATTAATAGAATGCATTTAAATTTTCAGGAAAAGGAAGTTATAATTAATGAAGAGCATTTGTTAAGAGAAGGGGAGTTATCTAATGAGAAACCAAACCACAATCAGATGGCCTGGAAAGGTGATATCTTTGTTGTTAGTAAAGCAGTAATAGAATATAGTAAAATGCTTTCATCTTGTCATAGTGAGGAAGAAAATAAGGGTGTCAGCAATTGTGATTATGAAAAGAGCCATAGTGAGGATTGATGCATAACTAGAGATTGGATTATGATACTGAGAAATATGCTACATTACTCTTTGCTACTGCTCTTTGTTCATGACTTGAATAATTGATTCAATTAGCATTTAAGTCATTTAGCTTTTTTTTTTAAATGTGAACTACTATTTATTGCCTAAATCATTTTTAGAGCTTAAAACATTGAGTTGGTTAAAATTGTTGACAGTATTTTCTATTCACTGCTCCTGCTTCATCCTTTGGTTTTATAATATTATATCAGACTCTTTGTTGACCTCTTCAGGTATAGGTAATGAAAGGACCATAAAATAATAATTAGAATACCAAAGGCTTGTAAATTTAAGGTTTTATATTATTTTTAAGAATGATTTTATAATAGGGATCTTTTAAGGTGTAGATAGTCATTCTAGACTGTGGGAATTATCAAGGTGAAAAAAATTATTCATTAATGGGTTCTTTTATAAATATTGGATAAAACAGTATATGCTAACAGTTTCATATTAAGAAAATGGTCTGAAATATGATGTGAAATTCTGAGTTTTCTTTTCATTTCTATTTATCACAAAATAATATAAAGGTGATCCCAAAAGAAAGTTCACTGCCATTGTTTTTTATTTCTCTACTCACTAGAGCCATTTGAAGATGGTGAAACTCTGGATGCTGAAAACATAGACAAGCTTGAAACTGAAGATATTATTATTAGTGAACTTCCTGCTGACTGCTGTCCAGATTGTTGCTATAAACATTTCCTTTGCTGCATTGGTGATGATGGTTCTCCTTTCTGGCAGTACTGGAATATGTTACGTGACAGGAGTTATTGGCTGGTTGAAAACAAATACTTTGAAACACTTGCAGTCACTATGATCATGCTGAGTAGTCTTGCTCTGGTAAGTTTTATAGACACATGAAAAGGTTTCATTTCTAAAAGCAACAAGCATGCAACATTTTTACAGACCACAAAAGGTTAAATATCTAATTACACTGGCCT
>NW_013666498.1:62827-116702 GCF_000517525.1 Limulus polyphemus
ATCTAAGTAAGTAGTTTTTTTTCTTCCCAATTTATAAAAAATCTTTATGTGATAGAAAGAAATGAATATTGATTTGGAAATCTGTGTAGCTGAATTGTGGAAAATCTATTATTAAAACCCAAACAACTTTTATGAAGTTTAAATTTGCAGGCCTGTGTAATCAGTCTTCTGATGTTTTGAAATTTAGAAGTAAAGTAAATAAATATTTAAAGACTACAGTAGAAAAGTAAGAAATGAGAGGTGGTATAAAGTTTTGAGATACTATTTTCTTGTATAATATTATATAAGTATGTATAATTTTATATATACTTCTAAAACATAATAACTTTCTCATCTCTAATTGTAATGATACAAAAATATACAGGAATGCTAATATCAATATCATTTTTGAGTTTGATTAATTTATACTATAATTTTTCAGTGTTTTCATTCTTGTGAAGAACAAAATATATGGCTAATTGTATACCAGTATTTATACCAATTAAAAAAGTAATTTTTCATAAAAAATCTCAAAATTGTTAAAATTTTTAAAGGTCTTGAAAATTGGTCAGGAGGATATATCCTGAGATTGGTAAAGGTAAAATGAGAGTTAGTTCATGCTCAAAATGCTAACTTCATTTGTCCAAGAAATGGTTTAGTTGTTTTTTTTTTTGCTGTTGATTTTCTTAAGTGTTATCCCTGCTCCATTGGTATTACTTTTGTCAAGAGAAAAGAACAGAAACATTGTGATATAGTTTTAGAACTTATAAAAAAGATAAAAGTGTTGGTGGATAAAGAAATGGGAGAGAATAAGAAACTTTATTTGAAAGATCAGTTGGTAATTTTAAGTGTGAAATTAGGTTGTACAGTACACCACCGATTTTCTGGCAACTAATGGTGCGGCACCTCCTTTAATCTGGACAAAATTACGAGAGTGCACTTGAAATTCTTATTGTACTGATAAACCTGTATCATTTATACCCATACTAATGTATTTCATTAATTATTTAATTTACATTTAATATTTGTTTTATTTCAGTTTCTAGCAGTCCATGGTGCTTTAGAGACACGGGAGTATAATTAGTGGGTTAGAGGTGTATTGTTGAATAATTATAACATGACCTCTGTTGGTCCGGCAAGGCTGTGGAACTAAAGGTGTCGGAAAATTAGTGGTGTATCTGTAATTCTGAAACAATACTTTACCCCCTCTCACATAATAGCTCTTTTTGTTCAGTGCTGCCCTCTATATGTGAAGTGTTCTCTTTCCACTAGCCTTGATATTCCCACCTACCCTCATGTGTTTAAACATGCAACACACCCTTCTGACCCAGCTGATTCCCCTTATATTGTAGAACCCAATCTTCAGTTCTCAACTTGTGGAGATTATCTAATTTTTGCTGACATTTGCTTTGATTTTTTTATTTTAAGATCTGTTAAACAATTCTTTTTGTTGTTTCCAGTTTTATATCTTTTTTTTTCTACAGTGACTAAATAGGTTTATTTATCAGTTTCCACTCTCAGTTTGAATTACAACTACTAATGTTGTTACTTCTGCCATTGCACCTCAACCTGCTGTTTCTCAGGCTTTGGGCTCCTCTCTCTCTGCAAAAGAGGTTTCAGTTTTAATACGTTGCAAGTTGGAGTCCATTATGCAGCTTTCTGTGTCTCCTGATATAGACCAGATATTCCTTTTCCTGGTGAAACTGGTTAGGATGATGAAGATTTGGATAGCCTCTTTCCATCTCCTACTTTTGCTGTGCAATTCGTCAATATGGTGTCACAGGTATGTTACATTTCTTCTGTATCCCCCTGTGTTTTATGATTCCTCTCCTTCCCTTCTGCATGCCGTCCCTTCCTCAGATTACCTTGTTTTACCACCCTCTCCAGATATCAGGGTCCATGCTGATAAGTTTACAGCGCAGTCACATTCTGGGGGTCAGAATGCCTTGTATCTCAGATTCCTACTCATTAGCATATCATCATGCAGACTTTTCTTTTCTGGACTCATAGAATTTTGAGTCTTGGATTCAGACATGGGGTTCTGACCCTGATACCATTGTGAGATTTTCCTGGTCCTATTTTCAAAACTCCATTTAACCATCACCACCTTCATGCATTACCTCCTCTATCCTTCTTCTATCCATCATTCCCCTGCAAGGTTTTCAACGGATACTCATTCATTCATGTTTTCCATGTTGGTGTTTGTCTTTTTCAGCCTTTTTCCTACATGCTTGGCTCTTCTGTTGTTGGGATCTCTAGGTTTGGGACGAGCATTTAGATTATGGTTTGGGGGTGACTATGGATTCCCAGGACATCACAGGTTGTTGGTCTTTGGTTGAATAAACTCTGAACATCAATATTCTGGAGCTACTTGCTGTTCATTGAGCTTTGGATCATTTCCTCCCTTTAGTACGAGGTAAAATGGTCATGATTCATTTCGACAATGCTGTTGTTGTCTTTTTTTTTGGCCCCTGGGTTACACATCCTTTTGGCTTTGGTGGTAGATGCCTTCAGTCAGGATTGGTCAACCTTTACCGTTATACCTATCCTTCTATCTGCCTCATACCCCAGGCATTTTCCATTATCTAAACCACTCCATTTGAGTCCTTCTCATTGCACCTTTCTGGCCTGCGCAGCTGTGGTTTCTAGTCCTTGCCCTCCTTTAGTCATGCCCTTCATTACCACTTCCTTATTCCTGCTCCCTTCTATGGTAACCTCAGTTGTTGTGTGTCATCACCAAACACCATCTTCAGGTGTAGATTTTGTCTGGTCCCATGAGAGGTGGTTTGGACTTTCCACATGAGTAGTATGCCTTTTTTTTTCTATTCAGTCTGTCCTTCATTCTTATTGGTTTATCAGAGAGAATGACTCTTTTTTTGCAGTTGGTCCCTGTGCCATGGTTATCTCCCTTCCTGTCCTAGTATTCCTCATGTCTCAGAATTCTGTACCTGGCTGTTTGACAATGGTTCTTCTGTGTCTACCATTGCTGGGTATCAGGCAGCTTTGTCCAATACCTTCTGTTCTTTTCTTTCATTCCCATAGAGTTATTTTCCTTTCCTGTTCTCTCACTTTTGTTTCATACACCTTAGATTGGGACCTTATTGTCGTTTTCCATGCTCTTACCCAAACTCCTTTTGAACCATTGGCTATCTGTACCTTATACCACCTGTCCTTGAAGATCTGACTTTTGCTCCTTTTTCTGCCTATGGTTATTGTTGGTCGGATGTTTTCACCCTTGACGTTTCACATATCCTTTATATTTGCACATATTCTCCTGTATTCAGCTTACAGTTTTTTCCCCAAGATATTTACAAATCTTGAAAGTGACATGACATTCACACCTTCCCCCCTTCCATTTCGCATTGGTATCCCTGCTCCGACCTGGATCATCTGATCTATCCTTTTTGTGTTCTTCAGTGCTAAGTTGCCCACATGAGTTCCTTCCCTGGTTACTGTTCTCACCTGTTTCTCCATTGAAACCCTTCCTCTACCAAAGAAATTCCCCCATGACACCCTTTGGTTGGCTTATTCCTCCTTGTCTCCCAATTTCTGACGCATATCCTGGGATCCTTGCACCAGATCTGACAGCTCACCCTCTCTGTGGTTGCCCACTTCTGTCATCCATTGGAGGAAGTCATTCAGGCTGGCATGTGGACTATACTACACACCTTCATCTCTCATTATCTTCATCATGTGGCCATGTCCTACTTATCAGTTTACCAAGTGCTGCCTATTGCCTTCCTACACACCTCAATTCAACTGTGAATGGGTGAGTAATTTTCTATTTCATTATTTCCATGACAGTGGCACATTTTACATGTTGGATCCCGATCTGTGGCAAATGGTGCCTGTTCAGGTATACTAATCCATAAATCTGCACTGTATGGCCTTATAGGTCTATAATGGCCACTGTTGAGATGAGGTGTTCCACAAGACTGCTAGAGGTTTTCTTGAAGTGTTTTGCTTCTTAAATAAGTCTGTCCCAGACTGTACCAACTCATGGACTATTATGAGTAAAGCAGTGTTGGGAAAGTTGCCCATATCTTTGATCCTGGTTGAATAAATTGGGACCGGCCTGTTTTTAAAAATAGGACTTTGTGGTCACCCATTGCACTTCCTCCAATATTCCATTCCTTTGGACTCCCCATTCCTTCAAGTGGAGTATGGGAGTCTTTGCCACTTACCAGCTAAGTCCAAAGTATTCCTTATTGGAAATTTGGATTACTTTAATTCTAGTCATTGATACATCTATTACTGTATAGTTTGCTGGTTAATTCAAAATGTTTTTACTGTTACTTTTTATTCTTTCACAGGCTTTAGAAGATGTACATTTGAAGAGCCGTCCTGCACTTAAAGAAGCTTTGGTCATTGTGGATAAATTTTTTACAATCATTTTTCTCTTTGAAATGTTACTTAAGTGGCTAGCATTTGGTTTCAAAAAGTACTTTACTAATGCTTGGTGCTGGTTGGATTTTATAATAGTTCTGGTAAGATATGGTGCCGATATCTTTCTTAATTGAGGTATAAAAAAACGAGTAAAAACATTTACAATTCAGTCAACATTAGATTAGAGCTGATGTATACAGTAAACAATGAATTATTAAAATAATTGTTAGAGGTGGCAAAAAATGACTGTGTATTTGAAAAGTATTTTAATGTGTTTACACCTGTTATTTTTTATAGATGTACTTTTATGTATTTACTACAATAGTTACATTAAAATAAAATGAACTTACTTCTTGGTTTTAACTTGTTTATATAGTTTTATGAGATTTATATTTACACATTTTATGATTAAAGTTTCAGTTAAGTATTAGTTCCTGTAAAGATGTGAACACAATGTTAAACTTAAAAACATATTTTCCCTGTTTAAGTAGCTTGTTGTAACTACCTTAAATTTTACTTTATTAATTGTGATCAATTGTGTGTACAATCTATTGCAAGTAAGAAAAATAATGCAAATTTAAGTGCTTCTTTGAAGACACACATTACATGTATTTTATATGGAACAGAAATGTGCTTTAAAGAAACAGCTGTCGTATTCAGTAATTTGTCAATATATTTTCATACATAAAACTTAGTCAATAGAAATAAAACAGCCAAACTTTCGAAATGAAACTATTTAATTTTTTAAAGTTAAGGATTATAACAAAATGTGATTCACAGCCTGGTTTGCACATTAAATGTGGAGTGCCATTTATTGACAACAAAAAAAGTGACGTTTTAACTCCTTTTTCTCAGTTCTAATACCCACTACCAGCAACAAACTAATTCATTTGGTCTTCTTTTTTTCTCTTGCTGCCTATTGCTACTCCTCCTTGATTCAACACATCTCAGGTGTCCATGTTTAATCTGGCTGTCGGTTTAGCAGGCTATGACAACATTCCTGCATTTAAAACAATGCGTACCTTGCGGGCCCTTCGCCCTCTGCGGGCCATGTCACGGCTGGAGGGGATGAGAGTAAGTAACTCCACCAGTCATGATTGATGTCTATTACTTGCAAAAGTTATGTAGTCAATGGAGGACCAACTTGTGCAAAACCCAGCTTGCAGATACCTTGGAAATTGCCATAAAAATTGCATGCTTTGTGAAGCTGGGCTACACACTCACACAATTGGCTTTCTCTGTTGACTACTTTTGTAATGGAGCCACTTATCATGGATGTTGTGCTTGTTTGTCTGTAGTATTTAATGTGACTTTGCTGATAATATCTTATTTAGTTGAGCTAGCTGTTGACCAAATCTCTCATTCAGGGATAAAAAAACCTGCTACTTATGCCTGCTTCTGCCACACAAACAACCTGCTTTTTTTACGTCAATTGCAGGTATAGTGTAAATTGAGTATTTACTATATTTTAAACTAATTTATAACTCATTTTTATAAAGATATATGCTGAAACATACCTAAATTTTACATCTATTGGTACTCTCCAATATACATTTCTTCTCATGATGTTAGCCAGCAGTTGTTGTGTGGCATTTGACGGGACAGAGTTTGTTACATTTGGGGCTTACAGTGCTTCTTCCTCTTTTGCTTCACACTAAAGACTGTTAGAGTAAGTACCAATAAAAGGCTTTAAAGGACGTGACTTTCTACCCTGCCAGGTGTCTGTGAGCAATCTTATAACTACAGTAGCAGGGGTAGGAAAGATCCAAGCCATCAAGACTATGTGAACCCTGCATGCTCTGAGACCTTTGAGAGCCCTTTCATGCTCTCAATGAATAAGGTAAGTTTTAAAGTCATTCAAAGAGAGCTTGCAGTTTCACTAAACATAGAATTGCATTGCAGCTGTAATGAGCTTTAGATGCAGAGTAGTTTTGTATCCTTTTGTTAATAGAATGACCATTATAAAGTAGTAGTACCCACTGTAGTTAGTTATAGTGTTTCTTTTTGTTTGGAGTTAACCCTAGAATTACAGATCATCTTTTAAAGATATCTTTTTATGCTGTTTATTCACCAAATATTTATGTGGGTCAATGACTTTGTTAGTTAAAGGTTTTCTCATGACATATGAGTCACATAAAAAATTTAAACAAAAATACCATCAATTTTACAATTAATCCCATTAATTACTGATGTGATTCCCTCTGTTAATTATGTACAAAATGAGTTATTTCATCTACTTTCTTTTAGAAAGTTATTTATACTGAGTGTTGTAATGAGAAAAACCCATAAAAGTACTTTATAGAATACAATAAATGGACCCCACCAATTATATACAGTATAAAAACAAGTTAGTAATTTGTGGGTTAACTGCTTTTTTAGAAATTGGCCTACTGCTAAAAATAGAAAAAAAATAAGACATATTGATTTGCTTAATGTTATTAGTTTATTCGAGTTGGCTACACTGAACTGGATATAAAGGAAAAGTGACACAATCTTTTAAAAATTTGTTAATTTTTGCTAAGTTTTCATGAGAGTAAAAAAAACTTGTATCTAACGTCCAAGTTCAAGTTTGTTGACTTTTATACGTTTTATTAAAAATTCATTCCACCTAAAAGTACAATGTAAACTGTTGTAGAAGGAAGAACATTATCATTTTTCCAAATGCAATCAGTTTTGTTAGATTGCACCACTTTTTCTTTGCATCTATAAGAGTAATTAAAGATAACTTAACAAATATTTCATTACTTTATTATTTATTTATCAAATGCATGGCAGTCCAAGAACGTTTTTTGTATACTAGTTTGTAGATTGTTATTTAATTTTTTTTTTGCATGTTATATTTTGTTTCAGAAAATTTTTATGTTTTGATCAGAAGCATAGAGAGTTGTGTAATCTTGTACAGTATTTTGCCTGTGAAAGATTCTATTGAACCTCACTGCTTATAATTGGTTGAATGTCAGGGTAAGTATTTTTCATCATGTTCTTCAGCAAGTCATTGGTACTTCCAGTTTGGCAGCTATGAGGTAAGCTCAGACTAATACTTTTGTACATGTATTGTTCCGTGTTGCATGACAGTATAGAATATTGTGTAGATTTAAACTGTAGTCATAGAAACATAGATAGAATAGAGTGTTCTTAATGTTTTTCAAGTAAAGTATATATTTTTAGGTCTTACGTTGTCTTTTTTATCAAAAAGTTATTTGTGATACTAAATCATTTCTCTGAATTCACTTAGGCTACTTTATCAAAACATATACAAGAACTGATTTGTTGAGAAAATCTTGGAAAAAACATACATTATGTAGAAGTTGAATTTAAAATTGTTTATCAACAAATCAATGAATACAAAATATTGGTGATATACTAAAGATCGTTAAATTCACAAATAATACATGTAATAAACCATATATTGGAATCATAATATGGTCTTACTATTCAGAATAGTAAACATTACTTTGTTTAAAGAAATATTTACCTAATGTGCATTAGGTAGACAGCTGTCAGAGATTTTCTTTACAAAGATCAGTCCAGAATGTTTTGGAGTCAGTAAAGCATAATACTGTGTAGAATTGTGCTTAAAATAGGTATAGTTATTCCTGAATAAGTATTGGTTAGTTTAATGTGAAAAGATATAAATACCTAAATTAATATGTAAAGCAATTTTTTAATTCCTACTCCTGGACCCAGAAGCTAAAACAATATACAAAACCATTTATTTCTTCACCAGATTGCATGAGCTCTCTCCTGTGTGTATCAGATGTAAAAATGTTCATGGAACTAAACTTGGTTATAATTTCATATCTTTATTTGATATTTTTTTATGATAAACTAAATAAGGACAATAATAGAATCAATGCTAGACTCCAGATGACCTACAGAAGCAACTTGTAATTATTTTCTTAAAATTGATAAGGCTGCTTTAATAGAAACTGCAATTCATTAAACAGCCAAATGATTATGGAGGTTATGAATGGACTGCCACACATTTGCATTATATTATATCATAGATTATAGATTTTTATTATATCCAATGGTAGTAATATAAAGTTTTAGTATGTGTTTGGTAGTGTGTAGCTTATATTTACATTATCAATGTCATCTGTAGATATGGCTGAACTAAGTTATATTGAGTTTGAGTTGTATATTTTTGTCTAATAATTTCATTCTCAGGTTAAATCAGTAAAGGTATTGTTGGAACTCCACCCTTTTTAGAATATTTAATTTTATATATGCATAATTTACAATGTGTACTTAATGAATGCATTTCAAATACAGGTTAGATAAATTTTAATTATATTGAAAATTAATAATTATCCTGTTGAAATGTATTTTGGTTTTTTACGTTTATTTGTCTAACAGTCTTGTGTAAAGATTGGATGAATTGTATTGATCAGTATTTCTTGTTGTGTTGTATGGTACATGAAAAAATATATTAACCCCTTCCCCACCAGGTCATGCAGTCAGTTTCACTTGCTGTAGTACTTTACATTACGAAACCACTTAATTAAATTAAACAATTTTACTAAAATTAGTTTTTTACGTTTATTTGTCTAACAGTCTTGTTTAAAGATTGGATGAATTGTATTGATCAGTATTTCTTGTTGTGTTGTATGGTAGATGAAAAAATATATTAACCCCTTCCCCACCAGGTCATGCAGTTAGTTTGACTTGCTGTAAAACTTTACATTACAAAACCACTTAATTAAATTAAACAATTTTAGTAAAATTTAAATTAACAATTAAAAAAAGAGTATAAGAAGCACCTGCTATAAGAACAATTCATATTTCAAACTTAATTTTTGACTTTTAAGACTTGCTAAATTTGTTTTTTAACATGGTTTCTTGGCCTTTGAAGAACTACTAAATGTAAATACAAATAAAAGCAAATATTATTTGAAAAATACATAAAATTTAAAACTAAATAAGTCATATCTCTAGAAGGAGTTCTTGTATTGATAAATTTCATATCGAATTCTCATGCTTACGAAAGGCAGAAAATAAGACTAAAAGAAATTACACCGAACTTAAGTTGTTAGTGTTTTTATGGAATTGGACAATTTCTTTCCAAAAACAAATGTGATACAAGTTAGGCCCACATTTCTTCATGTAATTTTACTGATATTTGGTACATTTGTATGAAAATATTAGTAAAACCTGAAAAAACGTTTACCAAAACAGTACGAAATATAGGTATGGTTTAAAACCATTTTTGTTAAATAAATGTTTCTTTGAGAGTTTATTATTATGGCATAGCATAGCATTCAATTTGGTCGGTTAAATGTATTGTTATTTTCTCCAGATAATAAGACCTCCAGTGGATTAAGGGTTAATGAGTGTTTTTTATTGTATTATTTTGAGTATTTATATAACCTTTCTTATGTTCTTTCAATAAATGCAAGCCATTATTTCATATAACTAATAGTCAAATAACCAGATTCTTTCTCAAAATTTAACTTTTCTTTGCTGGTTCAGTGTTTTTGTATGGTAAGATATTGTTTCTTCTGTTCCTTCTGCATGTTATAAGCTTCTCCATCTACAGAGCTCTCTAAGATGGTTTAACCTTTTGTATTTTGATGTTCAAGCTTGAACAACTAATTATTGTACTGATGCCTTATCTGCTATTTCTGTTTTGCATGAGTGGAACATTAAACAAGATGCACTATTGTACAATTTCTTACACGGTACAGTCTCTGTACTAAGGAAGTTTCATTACATTTTTCTCTATATTGACCTAACTACATTTCTTTTTCTTGTGTGTTGCCCTTTTTATCTTATTGTTTAAGAGTATGAGAAACTACATGTTTAGCATATAACAATATCAGTTCACCTTCTTAATATTCAAATTTTTTGTCATTCTTTGCATATTTTTTAATGACATTACTTTGTGAAGTTTATTATTTTTGTTATTTATCAATTTAAAATTCTGTTTATTTAAAGTTTATTTATATATTTTAAATCTTCTGGATGAAACTAAACAGGACTAATTTTTGTTAAGCACCTTCAATAACACTAATGAATAAAGCAGAAGTGTGAATATGTTTCATATTATAATATATATTTAATCAGCAAAAACAATTATTGAAATACTATTGTTCTTTTTAAGCTCATATATCAATGTCATTTAAAGTTATAGTTGATTATGGAGTTAACAGAAAAGTATCTTTTAAAATAAGACTATAATATGAATGTGCAAAAAACTTTCAAAAATTAAAAAAGTCTGCAAGTCTGTTACCAGAATTTTTAAAAGTTTAACATTCCTAATTTTCTCTTTATAATTTTTTTACAGTGTATATAAATAATATATGTTTGACTATTGCTAGGTCGTTGTAAATGCTCTGATTCAAGCGATTCCTGCCATTTTCAACGTGTTGCTGGTTTGTTTGATTTTCTGGCTTATTTTTTCCATCATGGGAGTTCAGATGTTTGCTGGGAAGTTCTATCATTGTGTAGATGCCAATGGAATCAGAGTAAACAGCTCCTATGTACCCACAGCTGATATTTGTAAAGCAAAGAACCTGACATGGGAAAACCCATTGATCAATTTTGACAATGTACTGAATGCCTATCTTTCCCTTTTTCAAGTAGTAAGTAGAGAAGGATTACTTTACCTTAGAACTTTACTTTAGGCTTTTCAACTAATCAAAACATTTATCAAAGAGTGATTTAATCTTTAATTTTTTTCTATCAGTTTATCACATAAACATAGCTCTCACCATGGCCAGTAAAACTCTTGGCCCAGGAAACGGCCTCTTCTAGTCTTTGCCACACTCTTGAATCAAGCTCCTAGCTCAACCATGGCTTCCTTCTTTCCAAAACAAGTTCTGTGTGATCCCAAAATGTGCACCTTACAGAACCAGAGAGTGAAACTAAAAAAAAAAGAGGAGCATGTTTAAATAAATTCCACAATAAAAAATCGTTTGGTCACAGCACCAAAATGTAATGTAATAACTTAGTCTGTAGTATACATACACAAACACTGATTTGCAACAGAAAAAAATCAAAGAGTCTGCAATACAGCAGGTTCCAGAAATGTTGTGAATAAAATAAAATCATTACAGACAACAAAATAAAAAGAAGCAAACACCAGTGATTGAAGAATCACAATCTCTATTCTTATATATGTTGTAGCACTGGAGTCTTTCACTTGTACTGCTCAGACTCTATATTTGGTTTTGAAGTTTTTGGCTGTTGGAGCTGTACAAAAGTATCTCTGCATAATATGAAGATGTGAAGTAGAATAATGATTACTGTTATATCAGACAAAGGTCCTAGTGCAGTACTCTACAGTTTTTAATAGGGATGCACGAATAGTAAAATTTGGCCAAATACCAGGTCCAGGAACCCGGTCACTAAGCTTGGGCCGGGTGTCAACTGGGACTGAGTCCCACCAAATATATACAAAAATTAGAAACAACAACAAAATTGACATTTATTACATTTAACCGAATAATCACTAACAGAACATTCAAGTTTTATTTTAAACTTTCAATGTCTAGCCCCAACTTCTTAAACCCTAACCCCTATTGTTCTCAAAACCACCACCTTCCCCAGAAATCCACTTTTCAAGCCATGCCTCTTATTAACCCCTATTGTTTCCTGAATCCCCCGACTTTCACAGGGTGGTCAGTCTTTGTTTTTCAGAATATGTTTTTTTTAACTAAATCAATTATTGACTGTAACTTTCAGTACTGCATTAGTTGCCACAAAGATTAGGTCTTAGATGTCTACCTTTTAACACTAGGTCGAATCCAAGTATTACTGGATAGCCCAATACGTGGCCGGGGCCAGATATCTGGCCGAGTACCCGTGTATTCCTAGTTTTTAGACTTCCTGCATCAATAATCATTCTCGTTTGATATATTTAATGGAGATAAACCTCCCAATTTATACTAACTTCTATGACACAGAAATAGAGCCAAGTAAAACCTACTGCACAATTTCTGTGGCATGCAATTATTGTCTAAGTTAGAGGAGTAATACAAGTTTATGACTTTCCCACTTACAAGCAAATTAAAAAAACATTTAGAGACAGGTAAAATTTGATGATTTTTTTCAATCACACATGTATATTCTAAGTCCATATACTTATGTAGTTTTAATACAACATAAAATTATACTATATTATGTTAGTTTATAAGTTACCAGTTATTATTATAGTTTTTTTACTAAATCGGTATTTACAGCTGCTCTTTATACTAAACATATTATCTACAATATACGAATTTTCCCTAACCTAGAACTTCTTGATATAATATTTTTTTTTTACTCTTAGAACACACCAGCTTATTTATCAGTAATGAAAACAAGTGTATAGTGTTATCCAGTCGAAAAGAAGTAAGACATAGGATATTTCACACAAATTTTATTTCTTATGATTTGTTTTCAGGCTACTTTCAAGGGCTGGACAGGCATAATGAATAGTGCTATTGATTCAAAAAATGTAAGTACACTTAAAAAAAAATGCTTATACCATAAAAGTTTAGGACCTGACAAGTGCTTTTATTGAGGGAAACATACTTGGAAATATTGATTAAATTATTAAATCATAACTTAAAAATTTGCTCTGAATTTTTATCAATTTAAGAATATAAGTCACAGATAAATTGTGTTTAAATACATTAACAAATCACTTGATTGGATGCTATTATTATTGATGTACGATACCTAGATCACAGTATTTACTTTTAAGTGAAATAAGATTTAACTTGTGCATTGCTTGCACATAGTTTAAATATGTAACTTTTACATTAAAGTTATTCTATAGTACTCGAAATTTATAAGTATAAAATTAAGTGATTCTTGAAAAATAGTTATTCATGCTGCTATAATGTTATTGCTCTATTTAAGACAAAATAAGGCTTTTGACATAATTATTTAAAAAGCTAAATAGTTTATTGCATACTAAACATAAACATGTTGTAAGTAAAACTTAAGATAAACTTGCACTTCTATATGTATAAAGGTGAGCTAGTATGTATATATATATATATATATATATATTTGCAATAAAATGATAAAGCTAAATGACCGAGTGCGTGTAAAGCATGTTTTTAAAACAAAATAACAAGAACAACACTAGAACTTGTAGTATGATATTGAAAATTGAAGTTTCTATATTTTAATCAAACAAGTTATTTGTTTACTAGAGTAAAGGAGAACAACCTGAAGATGAAATAAATATCTACATGTACCTTTACTTTGTCTTTTTCATCATCTTCGGTTCATTTTTCACTCTGAATCTCTTCATTGGAGTCATAATTGACAACTTCAATGAACAAAAGAAAAAGATAAGTTCCTCACTACTCATTAACAGATTCCTTGGAAAATAATATATCTTGTAAAGATTATTATGTGTATGAAAATATGTTTTGCCTGTTGTTTTAGTTTAGTAGTATAAAATCCAATACAACGTTTAAAATGAGAAATGTGAAGTTACGAGCAATTTTAGGACTTGCTTACATATCATCAAAACTGTGAATGCAATTTTTAAGTTAGAAAAAGTAATGTAATTAAATTGAAATCATACACATTTATGTTTACTGGTGTCTTACTAGGATATTTTTTTATATTGTACACAGGAGGATCTCTTGAAATGTTTATGACTGAAGACCAGAAAAAGTATTACAATGCCATGAAGAAAATGGGTTCAAGAAAACCAATAAAAGCCATACCTCGCCCTCGTGTAAGAAATTACCATTTCAAAATAAATTTCCATTTCTTGAATTATTTACATTTTAAATGCAATTCCCTAACAAATAAAGATGTTTCCAAGAACCATAATGTAAAATTAGTTTTACAATAAAACAGGTGTACTTTGGAATCGAGGTAAAGTTCACTGTTAATAAATTTTAGTACAACTTCAGAAGTACTACTGATCATCATATAAAGTAAATTTTGTAATCCATTTTTCATTAGTTCATGGTGCCATGACTCAAATTCTAGTTTTGTGATTAAATATTTAATTTTAAGCCAATAGTGTTATTCTCATCATTAATTATATTCTTTTATTATTATTACAGTTTAAACCTCAGGCTATTGCATTTGACCTGATCACCAATGCAAGGTTTGATATGGCCATCATGATTTTCATCATGCTAAATATGATTGTGATGAGTTTAGAACATTACAGACAAGCAGAAATGTTTGAGCTCATTGTAGAGAGACTAAACATTTTCTTTATTGCTGTCTTCACTGCTGAATGTGTTCTCAAGATTTTTGCCCTGCGATTGCATTACTTCAAAGAACCATGGAACATATTTGATTTTGTTGTAGTAATACTATCAGTAATAGGTAAGTATCATCTTAAAATGATTTTAGGCTAAACCACAGATTTTCACACATTGTCTTCTGTCATTGAAGATGCCTTTATTGAAAAAGTGAACATTATATCAAAGACACAAAATTTTATTATCTCGCACATACTTTTATTATCAAATGTTTTTTTTTTTCTAAGGAGACACGTATTGTGTCCTCATACACTTTTCACATATTTTCATTTTAACGCAATTGCATTGAATGATTCATTGTCATTTTTAGTAGTCTATACAATCACCTAACTCTAATTAGGTACTTCTTTTACTTTTTAATTGGTAAATACTAATTACTAACTAGATTATATGCAACACTTTGATTGCCAATAGGACTTTAATCATCTAACTTATTTTAATGTTTCCAAGAGGGGTATCCAGGTTTTTTTTACTTCTGTGATAGGCTGGCTGTTGTGTGTTACCAGGTTGGTGGATATAGAAGGTTTTTTTTTTATAATTTTCTCATGTGTGGTTCATATCTCATTACCTTAGTATCATTCCAATTTATTGTATGGTCTTCTTCTGTGACTTGATGAGCTATTGCAGATAGTTTTGTATCATAGAATGTTGTATGTCTTTTACATTTCTGAATTTTAACTTTTGTTGATCGTTGTTTCTCAAATGTATTGGAATCCACATTCACATGGGTTGCTGTAAATGGTGTGTTTCCTCTCCAATGGTCTTAAGGTGGTTTGTTGTGTACTAACTGTGATTATATTATTTTGTGGCTTCTGAATACTGTTCTAACTTTATTTTGTATGTTTTCAGAGAAACCTTTGATATAAGGGGAATATGGTTATATGTCTGTAATTATATTCCTGTGTATTCTTGGTATTTATCTTCTTTATCAAGTGTCCTTGGTATCCATTTCCATTGAGGGTTCTGGATACATATTTTTCTCCTTCCTTTTTTGGCATCTTAATTATTACAAATTTTGTTGATTCTTTAAATTAGGCAGTGATTTGTATCTTAGTAACCATCACATCTAAGAATGGGAGTTTACTACCTTCTGTTTCCATTGTTTAACTATCACTGGATTTATCTGTTCAGATGGTTCACAAATTCTTGAATCTTGTCTTTAGTGTGTGTGACCATATTATTAATATACCTTCAAAATAATGTGGTCACACACTTAAAAATCAATAAGTACTGCACTGAATGAGATAATATTTTACTTGCCTAATTCCAATTTTTAACGTGATAAAAATAAAGTTTTATTGTCTAAATTAAAATGGTTATTTTACTTAAAAATAGAAAGTTTACGAAAATGTTATATATATATATATACAAAACGTGTATGTGATGAAACATTAAATGTATTCTACCCATAACAATGATATAATAACTTCAACCACAAGAGTTGCTAGAATTTTCTACAAAACTTACAATTAGTAACATCTTTATTAGTAACAGCAAAAAGCATCTATGACCACTCTACCTTGGGTCACCAGTTATATATTGTCACCATCAGCAGTGTTTTTGGCCGTTATCCCAGTAACAACAACAAAACAAAAACATGGAAGATGTTAAACTTACTAGTATTTGAAACGTCTTGAGCTATATTTTTTTCTAACATTTTATAACTTACACATTCTTTTACAGTTCACATAAGCAACCAGTGCCAAAATATGTATATCTACACCGAGCAATAAAATCCATAATTACAACCAGCTGAAAACTGTGGCTTTGACAATGTCAGCTGTTGTTAATCATATCATGTTAAGTATTATAACTTGATAGAGCCAAGTAATGTGTTTTTTATTTTGGTACAGAAAAATAATAGAAACTGAGAACTTGGGCCAACTGTATGATGAACAACCTAAAGAAAAAAAAAACAGTATGAAAGAGGCTATTATGTTTCATAACATATTCTAATAATGAGAGTAGAATGTCCATCCATTAAATAAGTAAACTGTGGTAATTGAGAAAACTACACTGACCATGTTTCTTCATTCCTGTATTAATCCACACTCCTTTCTTTCCAAATACTAGTAGGTATCTTAAATAACCACAAGGTGTTACTCTCATATTTTCTAGAACACAATAGTAATACACACTACAGAGGTTATAGATTTGTATATCAATAAACTTTACAAGAAAGAATACAATATTTTAACTCTCTCTTGGATTTTACAGTGTAATATAAAAATAATATAATTTGTAGATTTACCACAGTTCACATTGTGAGTACTGGTTTTCTTAATAAAAATACTATGAATAAGATTGTTTTTAGGTAATCTTATAAAATTATTTTACTGTAAAATTAAGACAATTAATTTATTAAGGTTATAAACAATGTTAAAGAAGTAAGCTATAAGTGTGTTTTTTATGGCCTTTTAATAATTATTATTTATTTATTTAACAGAGACTGAGCACATTATATTAAAACAATTTGGGAGACTCACTACATCATATATTTCATGTTGCCGTGTCCAGTCATTCTCAAACTGACGTCTATGCAATTTTTACAATACCCCTGCAGCGTAGTTTCTATTGCAAAGTGACCTGATGTAAAGCTTTCATGTACGAAGCACACCCCAACTCCTTCTTTGCTTTCCATAAGCCAACTTTTATAGAAGGAGGATGGTTTTCAGTGCCTTTTTCAACAGTTTGATCACAGAAATACATAGGTACTGCATCTGGCAGCTTGACTGGTATGTTTCATTCTCCAGCTGCTCAAGTTATGCAATGGATGAAGGGACATGTTGTGGAAGCAACTTGTGACACTTTTCCAAACAGACATCCTTCTTAATTATGTTGTTTACCATTGCCTAGGACATGTGGACAGCTTTTAATACTACTGAAATTTGTGCTCATGGATTCTTACCCTTTACAAGATGCTACACTTTGTCTACCATGGTTAGGGTATGACTTGTATGGCCTTTCTGTATGGGCCATGTGCTCCAAGTTGATCAATATTCCTTTGTTTTCCCTTACATTAAGTATAAGAGATATCCCTGAATTTTCAAATCTTTATGATCTGAGTGTATGAATATTTCCTTTCCAAAAAAATCTCAATTTTCAGTGGCACGACACTACCTACCAAAAGTCAAGCGATGTCAATATGTTGTTCTGATACATATCATTCTACTGCAACTTTACATCAGCTGTGGATGTCATGTGACTTATTGATTTGCATATTCAAAATTGTTTTAATATAATGTACTCAACCTTCTATATACAAATTCTTGTCTGGCACAGAAATAAAACAATGATTGTGAACTATAGATACTGCAAACTGTCTTAACATACCACAAGTTCAGAATACAGTTTTAATTCAAAAAGTCCGGCAATAGATTCAGTTGTATATCTGAGGACTAACAATGCTAGAACTTAGGATTTGATCAACTTAGCAGACAAAACAGATAGCTCATTGAAACAAAGAAATAATTTATTAGGTTTGAACAAATCACAATAGTTATAAGCAAAGAGAAACAATCATAGCATCACTGATTATGAATTTCTTTTTTTGACATTTTTGAAGTTTAAGGAATGTTTTTCTTTGTGTTTTAATATAGACATACACCAAGGTTTCTGCTGGTGACTAAAGTACTATTATTTAAACATGTCGCATACTAACTTCAAGAAAGGTTCATTAAGAATCTCTAGACAGTGACTTTGGACCTGTATTACCCAATGGAATATTTGCCATATGCAAAAATGCATTTGAGGAACATAATATCTAATAACTGCTTGGATATTTTTCATGTTTGTTTTTAATATATTTTTTTAAGAAATCTCTGTTATTATAATAGTTACTGAATTTATTAAATTATTACATTTTCGAAACATTTCTCTCTGAACAGCTTTCAAAGTAAAAACATTAATAATATTTTTTCTTTATCTATTTTCTATTCAGGTGTTGGTCTCAAGGATCTGATTGCTGCTTATTTTGTTTCCCCTACCCTCCTACGTGTTGTCAGAGTTGTTAAAGTAGGTAGAGTGCTGAGGCTAGTGAAAGGAGCTCGAGGTATTCGGACCCTACTTTTTGCCTTAGCCATGTCGTTACCTGCCCTCTTCAATATCTGTCTTCTTCTTTTTCTTGTCATGTTTATTTATGCCATCTTTGGCATGGCCTTTTTTATGAATGTGAAACATCGTTATGGAATTGATGAAAACTTCAACTTTGAAACCTTTGGTCAATCAATGATTATTCTTTTTCAAATGTCCACATCAGCTGGTTGGGATGGTATTTTGTCAGCCATAATGGATGAGAGTGATTGTGAGCTTCCTAGTGACATTTCAGAAGGAGATTGTGGAAGTAGGAATATTGCAGTTGCATACCTTATTTCTTATCTAATTATCAGTTTTTTAATTATCATAAATATGTATATAGCTGTTATTCTGGAGAATTATAGTCAAGCCCAGGAAGAAGTTGAAGAAGGCTTGACTGATGATGACTATGACATGTATTATGAAATATGGCAGAAATTTGATCCTCAAGGCTCACAGTATATTCCATATGAGAAGTTATCAAACTTTATGGATGCCCTTGAGTTTCCTCTTAGACAACCTAAGCCTAATAAGTACAAAATTATTTGCATGGATATTCCTATCTGTGAGGGAGAACAGGTGTTCTGTGTTGATATTCTAGATGCACTCACTAAAGAATTCTTTGCTACAAAGGGCCATGTCATTGATGAAACTGTAGAGCTAGCAGAAGTTGTTCCAGCTAAAGACAACAGAAAGTTTCACCCAATCAGCAGTACTTTGTGGAGGCAACGGGAGGAGTACTGTGCACACGTGATTCAACAAGCATTAAGACTCTTTAAAGAAAGAAGACTATTACATTCAGAAAAAACAGCCATTAATGTTGAAAGTAATGACTCTGAAGTTGTTTTTTGTTCACAGTCATCTAGTGAATGTAGTCATCCCATAGATGTGTGATAAGCACTACATTTCGTATTAGAAACAAATTTCTGATGTACAAGCAGCCAAGTGATGAACTCCATCAGTATCAAGCTATATTTTTGTATTCTGTAAGCAAAAGAGACCAGACCATTCTGCTTACAATACACTGGTTACTTAGAATGATAATGGTTTCCATGTTATTTTTCTAATGAATATTAGTTTAAATTTTCACATCTTTATGGTGTACCTATGCAAATCTTAGGAGTCAAACCCTCTGTTATTTGTTGAAATTTTGAGACATTGTTTTGTTTCAGGACTGACACAAGGTATGTTTCACAGGATTCCTGTGCTGTAACGATAAGCAGTTATGTCATAATCATATGATGCTCGTTGAGATTAATGTTATTGTACAGGGTTGTTACTTATAAATATCATTTATCTAATTACATTCCATCCCAATTCAAACATCTGTCCTTTTAACTGTATTTATTTTTTATAATGTACTAAGTTGCTCAGCTAGACTTTAATATTATATAGTTATATTTTACTCCTGTCATTATTCTTCATAATATATAATTTTATTTATTTTTTTAAAAAAAGTTTGATTCTTAAAGGTATTGTATAAAATTTTTTATTTTCTTTATAAAACATAAAAGGATATTGAGCAAGTTGACATTCATTCTACTTTTAATAAAGTTTTTTCTTTCATACTTAACAATCCCAACAGTATAGTAATTCATTATTATATTAACTGTCTTCCTAATTGTAGTAACATGATGCATAACTAAAGAAAGTGTAAAACTTATAGAAAGGATAACTGGCATTTGTGAATATCATTACATTTGATTTATTACCTATAACATCCATTGCTTTGTTTCGCTAACCCAAAAAAGAATCTGGGACTTGTTTTATAAATTGTTCTATCCAACCCCTAATACTGAGGTCTGTCCCACCACATTGAAATATGTATATCTATTAAAATAAAGAAATAGCTATCTATATAAAGAAAAAAGTATTTCCAAAAGTTGCTCCCTTACCCTGTTATGGGAGTGAAGTGATACTAAAGTGGTCTCAGGTGAAAGATGGTTGCAGGATTGCTTCACAAGGGCCATTTTCTTTCTCATGTGCCTTTATATGTTGTCAGTTTCCATGGGACACATCATGCATCTGCAATGATTTTCTCAAGTATATATGATGATTTGTGTTTGCTTCATTACTAAAAGTGGACATTTGAAATCCTGCAATGTTTGGGTTACTTCTCAGAATCTCTGAAAAGCTGATTATTCTTTCTAATTTTACTGTGCCTGATAGCTCTGACTACACCTGTTGTATTAATCAATACTACCAGACTGATTATGTTAATCCTAGTTTTTCTTTCATTTAGGAAAGAAACATGCTGTAACATTATCTTTTAAATGTTGAATTGAGGTTTCATTTTTAACTTATTTCATCCAAACCTTGTAAGAAATGGTCAGAAACACAGAAAAATCAGCAAAATAATGTACTGAAAAAAGAAACAAGTCCTACATTATACTTTCTTTCCAGTTCTTTACCTGAATCAGCCTTTTCAGGGTGTTTTTACTTTGTAATACATTTTGAACTTCACAGTTTGTAAAATGTGTGCTGTACATACAACATTGAATAAATTTTGATAATTTACACATGGATTTACAATGTTTGCAGATGGTTTTTGTCACACAGCAATTAAACTTTTTTATTATAATAAACAATATTATATTTTAATATTCAATACATCTCATAATGATAAATTAACATACTGCACAGAAATTGTTTAAAGATAGCACTCAAATTAACAAAAAGGATGCAAAGTAGGAATAACTATCTTAAACTGAGCAAAACTGCACAGGTGAGCCTACATAGAATACGATATACGTGGAAAAGTAGGAGTGTGATAACATTCAGGATTATTTCTGAAAGTACACCCTGTGGTAATTCCATTACAGGTGAACCAATTTTCATAGTAAATATTTATTCTTTGGCTGTCACTTGTAGGCAAAATTTCCATCTATAGACTCTGGTTATAGAAAAAGAACTAAACAATTATATACTAAACTAAAAAATCAGGAAACATCAGACTTGCAAATATATCTTATATTTGATCTTTTTATATCTCATTAATAGAAACACTGTGTCCCAGCAACATTTTACCAGTGTTTATTACAATAGTGAGGATGTTCACATTTCAGGTAAAGTGTAAAAAAAAAAGGCATATTGATAAAGAATGAATGAGTAAAGGAAGATTTCTGTGTTATGACATTTTTTTGTTATAGTAGCACATGAATGAAGGAAAAGAAATGGCAGTTATCATCCTATACACTGAATAAACATGTATATACACAATACAAAAAGGCCAAAAAACACTAGCATAAAACTATAGATTAGAAACTTAAGAATAAAAAAAAACAGGAAATAAATAGAACTCACCATTTTTAGATTATAACCTCTGTTTGTGAGTTATAACTATTAACTTCGGAGTCAAATTAGAAGCGGATATATGTTCTCAAGCTTACAACATTTACTTTGAATGGAATAGAAAAGCAATAAACAAGTTATTAAAATAAGAGAGAGACTTTAATAATGTAGTGCATCACTTTTTTCACCAGTGTATTCTTATTATAGATATTCAGTGATATAGTTAATTTTAATAGTAATTACATATATTTATTATTAACGTGTATATGATGGTTGTCCAAAGAAAAAAACTTTTTTTTTAACAAACTAGTTATAAGAGCTTAATGGTTTTCAGCATCATGATTTACTAAGATTGTATAAAATATGTAATGGTAATATTATAAAATGCTACTTAAGTTTCATGACAATAACATTAATGAAGCTTTACATAAAACTGCATAATTTGTTACAATGTATAAATTTTCATATTATAGTTAATTCAATATAATCAAATACCAAGATAACCTTCAGAGACTATAGCGTACATAGTTACTTAAAATCATTTATAAGGCTAAGTACCTAGTTTAACAGCATAATTATCAGGAAAAATGTAATTGGATATTGGAATTACACGAGAATATTCAAATTTAGTTTTTTTTAACAAGTATTAACATAGTCATCTTCGATTTCATTATGTGTTGTTTGCACAAGTAATTGACTATTATTACTGCCATTGGTCTGTTTTAAATGTAAACCTGTTTCATTAGAAGTAACTACCTTCCCCAAACTAGCTACATTATGTTGAATGGTTGTTTCAGGTTTGGCAACCCATATGTACTTTTAATAATAAATTCTAATTTTTTTTTTTTTAATTTGAGCTTAATAATACATGTATTTGACATACAGTGTTTCCCCGCTACTGGCTGAGTACTACTTCACTTATACCTCTTGTATTAGGAAACATTCTACCCTTACAATTCTGTAGTTTGAAATTTGTATTTATCTGTCCAACACTATCTTTTGAGCTAATAGTCTGAAGGGCTAAAACACTAAAAGTAAGGAGATGTTCTTGTAACACTCCCTATTTTCTTTGGTTCTTAAACTGATTTAACTGTCACTTATATATAATATTTGTGGAATTACACACATGCCTCAAGGTTGTAACGTTTCAATAAACATTAATTAATAGCATGCTTTATTTGTAGCCTTAACTATGTAGCTAACTGTAAACAGAAAGCAACCCAGTTGTTGTTGAAAGGTAGTTTTTTTTTGTTCATATCTTCAAATCAACATAGAATGAGTGCAACAGTCAGCTTACATCTGATATTATAGTGGCTGGTCGAAATAACAGTGGACTTGGCATCACATGGTATAGGTGATAACAGTACATGAGAAGTTTTTTGGCATTGGGATCTTGGGGATGAACTCAACCAGTATTACTTGTGTTAACTGCAGTTATGCCAGAATATCATCCAATGCTGACCCCAACAAACTACTTAAAAACAGTAGACTATGGGCATGCATGTTAACAAGAATGTGATGATCCCTTCTAATGTGCAAGTGATATTCTGTGGTGTACAACAGATGCAGTCTATTGCATCATCACTTTCTATTGTGGTGATAGAATAAATGCATGAAACACTGTTTTCTGCCTGGATAACAGTCCACACTAGCTTGAAAAGTTAATTGTTGTATCAGTACTAGTCTATAACTATTGACAATCGACTATTTAACTTCCAGTTTGAAATAGTCATTGACACAGTAACAGAGACGGATGTGACACAAACTAGCAGTATTGCTGGTGTTGCAGCTACTGCCACATATGAAATAATGAATGTGCAGCATCCAGAGTATGTCGAGACAAGAACTCAGTGAACTACTCAAGGAGTTTGCTGTGGGACCAGATAGCTGATATTAGGTGTGTCACGTAGATACAGGTGACATGCCTCCAATAAAACAACTTTTGTGCAGGCTTCCTTGGGATACGTAGGACATAGCTAGTGCTGAAATTGACTGGATGTTGAAGGAAAGATTAACACAACCTTCAATGACTGCACGGTTATTTCCTGTGGTAATTGTTAGGAATAAAAAAGAATGTCATGGTTCAGTGAGGACTCTAAGATAGGTGAACATGAACATGGTAATGCACACTGATGCATTTCCACTACTGTCCACAACTGAATGTCTGGATGTGTGGAAAGGCTCTAATTGATTCAATACACTACATCTGGCTTCTGGATATTGCCAAGTCGAACTGGATGATAAAAGTAGACCTTTAAACTGCTATTAGCTCTAAAAAAAGATTATGTGAAATTAGTGTTATTCCTTTCAGTTCATAATGCCCTCCACAGTGGTTGATGGAACTTACATTGAGGGGACTTCAATGGAAAAGTTGTTTCAACTATATGATGACATACTCATCTTTATTTGCATGTTTGAGGCTGCTGCTGAGAATGGTATTCCAACACATCAAGAATTCAAGTTTGAAACTGAAACAAGAAAAGTGCACATAGAAATTCCATTTCTCAACCACACAGTACGTATTGATGGAGTGTCAAGTGATCCTGTGAAGATTGCAGTGATCAAGGACTGGCCCAACATTTTAACAAATAAAAAATTCACAGCTTTCTTGGTCTTGCATCATATTATCAGTAGTTTGTGGTCAGTTTCTGCAGTATAAATGCATTACTTTCTGCACTGATTATGGTTGTCTTGAGCTTTGTATGGACATCATAATGTGAAGACACATTCCAGTCCTTGAAGTGCTGGCTTATCTTTGTCAAGATTGTCCATTCACCTAGGAAACATGCACCAGTGATAGTAAAATTGGCAGTTTTGTCATAGGTACAGGACAAGGTGAAGCATGTGGTAATGTATGCAAGATGTAAACATAGTACTCGAGAACACCAATACCACATGAAAAAGAAAAACGGCTTGAAGTTGTAGAAGTTGTCAAATATTACCACCAATGCTTGAATGGTAGAAAGTTCACCATTTAAGTGGACCATGTGTTGCTGAAATGGCTAATAAACTTCACAAACCCAAAAGATATGATTGTGCATTGGATAACCATGCTGAAAGAAGTTTCATTGTATAGCACTGAAAAACTTTGCCAACGCATGAGATCATGTCCATTTATCAGTGAATGTCAAATCCTGGATACTATGCAGTAGTTAGTAGCAATGATGAATCACATGAAAAGTGACAATTTCATGTTTAGATGGGCACTATAGATGACCAATCAGGAACTTCAGGAAAAAACAAATGAAAGACCTAATCATAGGTTTCGCACTACTTGCTGTGCAGCAAGATAGCACATGTCCATTGCAAAAAAGGAAACACGTTACACAAAATCTGGCACTTGTATAATCAATTACAAGTGCAAGGTGTTGTACTGTACTGCTACTATGAACCAGGGATATATGTTAGCCAACCTGTGATGCAGCTAGTGGTTTACAGTTCTCAAGGAAGAAAATACTTCAGACTTTGCATAATAAAATGACTGGAGGGCACCAGTGAGTGTCATGCAATATTACAAATGTAAAAAGTGGTGTTTCTGGTCTCATTTGCAAAAAAAGATGTTGAGTGATAGTGTAAACACTGTACAAAGTGCACTTCCCAGAAAAAAACTGGCAATGCCAGGGAAAACTGAGATAGAGTGGTAGGTTCACCTTGGAAGAGACTTGCTCTAGACTTAGCTGCCCAAAACTGAAAAAGGTAATTGGTATGTGCTGATCACTACTGATTGCTTAACAAAGTGGGCTGAATCCTGTTCATTGACTGACGCATTAGCACAGTCCATCACATATGTATTTCCTCAACAATGAACAAAGACCAAGAAGTTAACATCAACAGCCAGTTATCTGAAGAGTTGTGATAAGTGTTAAATGTGATGAAAATGTGCACTTCATTATATCATCCTAAGTATGATGATTCGGCTGAATGGGTAGTACACTGTTGAGCATATGCTCACTAAGTTTGTTAACCCTGATTGAGATGACCATCTATCACAGGATATAATGTCTTACTGTGCAACTGCTGACAAGATGTTCTCTGAATCTCTTGATATTTTGATGAGAAGTATAGCCTCCTAATGTACAAGTGCAATCAGGTTCTTTGGAAAAATCAATTCAAGAACCCAGACTTAGGAATGGGTACCTATTTTGCATGACAATAGTGAAGTTGTTCATGTTTCACTTTGCAAAAAAAAAAAAGATTTATGAATGGAACAGTACAAGACAATTTCTATATTGTTACTTTTTTTTTATTAAAGTAGCACATGGATTAAGGTAGAGAAATGTTCTGTAACAGTCAACGTGCATAAATTCATGCATCAGCTAATACGAAAAGCAGCCATATGTTAAAATATATATGTTACACCAAAACAGTAATGGCATGAAAATTTAAACCTGATAATTGGATATGCTGTAGTATTTGTTTACATCCATAAATAATTCTGTTTCAGTTTGACAGGTCTATATCTCATCTGTCAACAGTTTAATAAGTACATCATGAGTTACAGCAATTGTATGATGCACATTGAACATGTCAAGAAGCTTACACTCTACATCACTGACAAATCTGTAGAGAACTGATGACTTTAGGAATCAAAGGCAGACAAGCAGGCTGATATTGTATCAACTGACAAGGAGGAAGACAATTACAGTAATTATTTAGCTGTTCATGAAAAGTTCTAGGAAATGTCAGTGGAGGAGCAGTCAGTCTGCTCTTATGATTAGCTAAAATGGTGATTACCGTACAATTATGGATGGGATTAACTGCTATCAATTAGCGTTTTCACAATAGAATGTATATGCAATATATTATATGGCAGCTACTTGATTATTTAACAGTCAGGGCTGTTGGTTAGTTGAAAAATAGGTAACCACCTAGTATTCCCAAAGACCATTGGTCTGCGGGACCGATAGTTACAGGTTTTTGGTTTTTAATATAAAAAAAAAGAAGTCAAAATTGAATGAATAAACAAATTTGCAGGTTCATAATAGATTAAGGCAATCTCAAAAGAAAAGTTTAAAGGGTGCATCTTGGAAGGGAGTTTGGGGAAACAGCTGCCCCTGAGGGCTTGCTCTCATTTTAAATACAAACAGAAATATTTCAATCAACATTGTAGTGTACAGCTCATTGCATTGACTCAGTGTCAAAATAATTTTATTGACTGGGAACTTTGAACATGTTTAATAAGTCAGGGATATAACATTTGTTGTCACAGCACTAAGGAATAAAGAATCTTAAATGTTCATTCTCTCAGAAGAGCTAGACTCCCAAATCCAATCCTGATGCATAAATATGTGGGCTCTGCAGCTAACACTATACATGCCTATAAGAAAATAACAATGGGGAAATGAGGAGAAATTGTAACCGTTTAGGTCATATCCTGGGGTGTTTTGTCATAAAAGTTTACAAATTTAACCAAACAATCAATTTAACATTTTCAATGTTAAAAAAAACAATGTGCATCTTTGGAAAGTTTATGTGAGTGCAAGGTAGAAGTCAAGCAGAGGTAGTACTATATGAAAGATAATGAATGGCCCAGGGACTTTCTCATCAGAGGCCATAACATGTGGTTGTGTATGTTTCAACCAAAAAAAATTTGCATAAGGTTACAAACTTCAAATAGTGGGCAATAAATGAGGAAGGAGGGAAAGAAATAAAATGTAGGGTTAAGTGTCATTGACGATCAAAAATGATTTTTTGCATGTTGCTAGGTGTAAAACAACATTTTATTAAGATATGGTCCCTATTCAATATTATATTTCATTGTTTCTTATAGTAGAAATTTCTCCATTTTGCACCACATAGGCAATCTCCCCTCCCCCATTATTCTTAGGGGGAAATTTCCCATTATATATAGTTTCGTTATAAGTTGCAACTTTCTGGTCCCTAAACCTGACGTATAACGAGGACCCCCTGCATCTGTTCTCATATATATTTTTTAACAAATAGGTGTGACATTCACATAACAGTATTGGTAAGAAGAAATGATAAACTAGCAATGTCTACTGAAAAAAATTAACCTAAAAATAGTGATAGATAAATAAAAAATATGCAGTCAACCCAATCCCTTGGATCAGCACATATCTGTAATGTGATTTCCTAGTGGGACATTTCTGAGCACCAGGAAAGACTACTACTGAAGTGAGTGCTTTTTGAGGGTTATCATTGCTATAAGAAGTGTCAAAAGGGAAATATTAAATTCAAATCAATTTATTCACTATGGTGCAAAAAAACATCATGCATGTATGTATTACTGGCACAGAAAAAAATATAAACCATACAACAAGAAATATAAACTCAAACACACTCCTCTCTGTTTTTTTTCAATTCATTCTCCTATCTTTCAAATATTTCTTTTAATCACCTGATGGAGTAGGTCCCATTTTCTTCATGAAATTACCTCACAAAAAGAAATAATTTTGTTCTTTAAAAGTTTTTTCTCAGATTAAACATTCAGCACATACAAAGACTGATGAATAAATGTTGATATCAATATGAAATTTTAGGAATGGCAAAAACTGAATAATTTTCATGTAACATACTCTTAAAAAAAAGCATTTTGATATGTAATTTTTTTTCTATGGCTAACTATTCAGAAGATACAGACAGGCCTTTGGTTCATATATATATATATATATATTTGTGATGCTGGATTTTCAATACTTTCTAAAAAAAAAGTGATGATTTTGGTTATATGTTAACAATGAAGGACTCTTAACCTTCCCAAGATAACTTTTTTTTTGTTTATTTGGAACACAAAATGGATAAGAACAAAACCAATCATGCAAACACTAATTTATCTATGCTGAGTTAAGAGCACCAACATTTTCCAAAGTGTAAAGAAAAATGTTTTCTTCAGTGGTTAACAAACAGTTATTCAGTATAGAAGTGAAGCAGAAACTCAAAAAAATGATAATCAGTGTGAAACTGAAGCAATTCTAAGAGGAAGAAAAAGTATCCACACACAAAGAAGAGCAACAACCAACACGAAGGCTATGTGCCTGTTGCACTCTCAAACAACAACCAAAATGTAGGGCTATGTGACTGTTGCACTCTTTATTACTGAATATTTGAGAACACAACATTTCAAGAACTAATGGTGGTGAAACACATATCTTTACCTTCTGTCTGTGATTACTACTTGGGAGGAAACTTAGAAGTAAATTTACTATAAAATCAGAACTATTAAAATTATACACACACATTTGCTGGTGTATAATGATACTTTTTACTCTTAATCAATTAATCAAGACATTTTTTATTTGAAATCTATTGATCTCATCCATCATACTCAAAAATAGTTTCTTTGATGTACACTAATTTTGTAACCATGTTTTTATAGTAGATCACTATATCTTAAGGTTTAGTGTTTTTCTTATAATAGAAAAGGAATTCAACTGAGATGAAAACTGTAAAGTTGTTTATTACATGTTTGTGACTTAAGTTATGCCGCATTGAGCTGTCTGTAGCGTTTGAAGAACAAAAAAACCACACTTGTGATTGTATTGGTTACCCCAAAGCACAGTTTAAAAATAACTTCTACGAATTTCTTTACAAAAGTAACATCCTAGACTTGCTTGATAATAGAGGTCATCCTATACACTGAACCTCAAAGAAATATACATAATTTGCTCAAAAAATCCAGGGTCATCTTATAAGTTATACACCAGTAAAAACGGTACACTAAATTGTAAAAACTTACAAAATAATTTATGACAAAGAAAATCATGGAATTAAGAGTCAATGGCATAGCAAGATATATGAAGAATGACAAAGCAAATAATAAGAAAGTTCCTTTAAAAATTAGGATCAGTTGGAACAGTCTGCCTTTATAATTAAGTCCTATAGTAACTCTGAATAGCTTTTGACCAGAAATATTGTTTTGGTCATATAAAACAAGAAATCTGTACTTAACTTTAATTTTGCATTATGTCAATCTTGCATGCTTTATTTTTGCTGCCACTAGTCTTCAGCTGAATTCTACAATCACCAACTTAGTCTTTCCCCTTCTTTTTTTCATAGTTCTTCAATTGTTTCATGTTTGAAGTGCATCCTTATTTGTTAATTAAAGCCACAAGTGTAAGCCTAAGGAAGTGAATGAACAATTTAATAACTTTTGTTTTTGTGTTGATATCTTTCATTCACCAGTACCTGATGCTTAAGTTTGTATGGTCAATGATCCAAAAGGACCATGAAACTCCAAGAGAGCATCTTGGGCCATTTCCAAAAATGCTTCAACTGAACAATATTTTCTTTAACCTTGCATCTGCCTGAGTTGAGCTCATAATAAATGACAATTGCCATCAAAATGGAACTTCCATAATGACGAATTCATTAAATACATCTCTCTTGAATTAAAAAAACATTTTGAAAGAAAAAAAAGAATAAGTAAAGAGTCAAGGAGATCCGTACAAAGAGAAAAAATCCACGGTCATGACGGAAATAAAAAACAAACAAAAAAATCTATGGGTAGATTAAAAGATCAGATCTTCTTCATAAAAAATTAAAATGTTGCTCTACTTCACAAACTCATCTACAGTGATTAGTTTGAAAAGACTAATCTAAATATTAAAGAAAGGAACAGCCTTATTAATAACATGTTTACAAACAGAAAGGCCTTAGATGACACCAAAAAGACAAAAAAAGTAATTTAGATATGTGCAGGATGACTTATCAATTAATAAATGCAATTACTCATAAAATGCATTTACAAATAAGAAAAGCCAAGGTAAACCAAAGCAGTCTCTGAAACTTAGAAATACATGTGAGATCTAATAAATCAAATTAAAAAGTTTTGAAAAAAAAACCAAAAAAATTAAACAATGTACGAGCACACACTGTAAGAAAAACTAGAGAAAATTCTTGAAATGTAGAGAGGGCTTTGGCAATCAGTGAGGACAACTACAAATACAACACATTTGAAAACAAAAAGAGTTGAGCTGATGCTAAAAAAACAACAAAATAAGTTGTAGATAAATCGTTTATTAAAATATAAAATACATTTAATTCCTAAAACACAAAATTAGTAAGTTGTAGATGTTACTCTTTTACAAAACTACACCTCATGGAAATAAAAGTGGAGTATAGATGGATTTTAATTAATTTTGCAATGCATCAATACATTTACCTTAAAATCAGATCAGTGAGCTGCAGATATTGCCATTTTTATTAAACTGGGCAGTACATCAGGGAACAAAATAGTTGGCTGCAGGTAATGTTTTTTATTACAAATTGCATCTCTAGAAGTAAAAGTGAGTGTGTTATTTATACTGCTGTTTTATTAAATTTCACAATACAACTCTTGAAAAACTGTGGGTTGTAGATATAGTTATTCTTATAAACTGTACAACCAGTCTACTTCATAAGAAGAAAAATGGTGAATTGAGATACTTGTACTGAATTTGCAAGATGATATAAATACATGCTCCATAACTTAGGCCTGAACAAAGTTAGTCTACAATTATGGTGAAGTTACAATGTATCGATTTATAATAATGAAATTCTCAACGAGCCTGTTAAGAAACTTGTGTGAATTATTTTCTGAAATCTTGCTAGTCTAATATACTTAAGATTCAAGCAACACAAAGCCTCATCTGCAGCAGCATATAACAAATAAAATGTAATTTAAAGGTGACTATAAACTATTATTTGCAAACTGATATTGAACTAGTAAAGAATGACAATGACTTTAATTATTACATACTTTACGAAGGTTTGAAACAGTTATTTGTGGGAAAATAGACTTATTTCTTTACAGCATTTTGTCTCTAGCAGTGAAAAATTATAATGTGCAACATTTAAGGTACAAATGCATGCAAATTACAATTTGGATGTGCTTGTATTTTAAATGTTGCACACGATCATGTCTTGCTGTTACTAATGAAACATTGTACAGGAATATATTTACCCCTCAAATGGCTGTTTCAAAACTTCATACTGTTCATAAATTAAGTGGGTACTTCTTAAAAAGCAAGTAGTAATATTACACACCTTGTTTCTTTCCAAGCATAGTGGACCACACAGGGATCAAACCTCAAATGTTAGGATTATAAGCCCTCAAACTTACAGCTGAGTCCCAGGGGGAAAGGAGACAAAGTGTTATGCTGATGTCTTATCACAACCTTAATGCTGAAAGGGATAATGCTTACAGGATATATTGTGTTTAAATAACTTTACTTTTCTTTATAGTAGATAGGTTTTGTTAGTAAGGATAAAGTATGGAAATAAAATCATTATATAGCAAATACAACCAAACTAAATTATAGGAGTTAATTTATTGACACTTATATTTTCTTTAGAGCAAATTTTCAAAACTCATAAAGTGTTTTATTTCTTTATAATACAACTTTACATTATTGTTATAGGACAAAGTTCATATGCATATATATGCCTGTAACTATTATTTTGGCAAATTTTTAACATCTGTACTAATGTGAGGTGTTTATCATTACAATATGGAGATAACTATTTAAAAATATATTCATATAGCTAACAAATGTGACTAAAATTGTATTTATAATATTTTATAATAACATGTTAATTGTGAATTTACATTACCTTCTGATCAAAGCAAGCTACCTACATATACCAGAACTGAAAATAAACCCAGCAACAAATATAACTAATTTGATATACTGTTTTTATGTTCTTATTCATAATGATTAGAATGCACTGTTTCATCAGTTAGGTACCCCCCAATGTTAGCAAAATATTTGGTCATAATCCCAAAATTTTACATATTTTGCTTAAAGGTAACATCACTCAACATTGGTTAAAGCTTGTATGAAATCAGCATTAATAATTTTAAAGCTATTTAAGTTAAATAGCTTAAGGACAACATGTTAGTGTGATATATTAAAATAAAAACATTATATGTTAATTTTAATGCACCTGATAACTATTTTTAAGCTTCTACCAATCCAAACACACAAAATCAATCTTGAAATACTGACTGTGTGAAGCACTTTATTCAACATACAATGCATCTTTTCGTTTGAAATAAATACACTGAAAGGAACATCAAATCAAAACAGATGTTTTAGAAAAATGACTTTTATAAACATTACTTTAAGCATTTGAGAAAAACAATTTAACGTACTTTAAGCATATAAAATCTAAAGCTAGTTAGTTGTAAAGCTAATTATACTTTTTCACAATTAAGTGAGCAAAGCCTAGCCTTGACATAATTTCAAAGCAAACACAGCTGCCTGAAGAGTTATGAATAAAAAAAAGCAAAAACATAAATGGATAAAAAGCCAGAACAAAAATAACCTTAATTAATAATCAAAGGGTAAAAACAGCCCTGAATAACTAGGTTATAAAATATCACATTTAAAAAGTTGAAAGTTTCACTGGGATTCTCTCTGAGCAGAACAGCCACTTAATAATGGTCCATCTTAGCCAGGTCAGCTGACCCCCCCTCCCCCAGATAAGTGTGTGCGTGGCAGCAAGAGTCTGTGAGATTCTAACAAGCAACAATCCTGACAACATTATTAAAAATAAACAACAAATAACTTATTTTCCTTAACTCTTACAACAGAAAAGTTGAAAGCACAAAGTCAGACTAAAGAGTTGCATAAAACCACCTTAATAAATTAAGTTATTCTTTTTTACTTTATAATTTGCAGTTCATTACTTCCAGTTCAGTTGATTTTATATACCACACTTAGCATAATTCAATTTTGTAATACATGATCTTACTTCACATAAATAATTTTTACTTTTTAAAGGAGATGTATAAAACACTCACAGTTTAACAACAATACTTTTGATGGTTGTTTTATTCCTAAATTTGCCTTTTACCTTACTGAAAGTGCAAAAATATTAAATTTAATGAATAGAAAACAAAATAATGAAAGCAACAACAGTAAGTTTTAATGAAAGTTACATGAGAATATTTAAATCGTATTTCTGTTTCTTGTTTTCATTTAACTTAGTAATACAATAGTACAATTTTAAAACAATTTCTCTTTTTCTGTATGTAGGAAAATCTAATATTTCTCTTTTAGTGCACATAAAAAAAAAATACTAAATTTATAAAAAGAAACATTCCATTTGTTTTAATGTTTACTAAGTTTGTTAATTTTAATTACATTTTTGCAAAGATAAACCTTCTGTTTTATCCAACAATAATTTACATACATTGTAAGTTCAAACTCTCTGTGAAGATAATAAGATTCTTGCATTTCTACAGAAAAGAATTTTTTTTAATCACAGTTTAAATATTAGGCTAAGAAAAGTGGCAACAAGAGAAACCACTTTGTTTACTCACTACTAATTTCTTGTAATGAAGTTTGTCCTCTACACAATCTATCTTACTCACCTTCCTTGCATCAGCAGATATTTTTTGTAAAATAAATTCCAAGTTCCTTTTCTGGTTATACATAATTATGTTAATGATATTTCTTATATATTTTTTAAAGTAATAATGTCACTGACATTGCTAACTCTCCAACATTTTGCTTGGAACACAAACTTACCTACTTTCATTTCATTGTAAATTTCCACTTTCACTCTATTAATCATTAATTGCTTTTTCTCACAAACTCAATATTCCTTTAATTACTAATTTCCAACTATGTTACTTTATAATTAAGTCTTTTCAGTTTCATCATATAGGCAATCATCATTTCTCTTTTATTAGTTATCACATTAATTGAAATTTCAACTTTTCATTGTGAAGTTCCACCCTGTATCTTTAAGTGGTAACACATACCCTTTATACTGTAAAAATTTAATAGAAAGCTTCCAAAAATAATTTATCTACATTACTTTTAATTTCAAGTGATTTTTTGTTTCATATTTTAACAATAGATTTATCCTAGTTAACACAACTCCTCAATCACTCACTGCAACCATACAAAGATATATATATCCTGGCCACATTAATATTCCTCATACTTACAGTAACTGGTACTTATAATCTCAAAATAAATATTTGTTTATATATATATATATTACAAACTAATTAAGAGAACCAAATCAAATAGATTTTACAATAATCAAAGAATAATTACAAATAAGTATAAGTGTCATTCATTATCCAATGAAAATGCTAAAAAGTCTTTATTACTTTTTAATAACTATCACCATCTTTTTTTTTTCCAATTTAACATTATGCATTTGCAGATAAAAACTCAGATAACAAACAAATAGTAAAATTTAATTAATTGAAAAGTGCAAAAAATAAATAGTCGGAAAAGTTTAAGAAAATAATTATCGAATTCTTTGTAGCTTGTGGAATGATCAAATTTTCCAGACACAGACAAATCAGCTATTAAATGTGAATTATTCTTCTTGATTTAAACAATTCTGCAATGAAAAAATTCTTGGTAAAAACTTAGAAACTATTTTCAAAAGTATATGCTCGATGAAAAAGTTTAAGTTAGAAGGAAGCCTTTTTCTTTTAACAGTTACATTTTCTTATTGTAACCTGGACCTTTGAAAGGTCAAAACATACCACTGCATGAAGAATAGCTTCCAACAAACTGCACAATATAAGAACACTCTCTAAGTGTCTTAAAGCATCTTTCCCAATGTTCAGTTACATTCGCTAACAACAAAAAACTATTATATATATATATATATATATCTGACCCATTAAATCTCAAGCTGCAACATCATCAGTTCAGTTTATAGCTTCACATAAAGGATTTGGGAATAAAAACAGTCATCACAAAACATATGCAACAAAACAATATACAATAACACATATTTACTACATTACACAACACATTATCATTTACCCTTTTCTTTAAAGCTACACATAATTTCACTACAGCAGTTAAGTTTGGGGTAAAAATGTTTATTAATTTTTTATATTTATGAACCTCGATTTTTGTGAAATTTGTAAATAAATTTGAATTACAGCAAAATTATGCAACAATTTTATTAATTACCATAAATAATAAGTGAGAACAAAAATCAAACCACTATAATTTCTCTAATTAACCCTATTACTACCAGATTATTTAAAAAAAACTTTTATAACTATTAGCCAAGGTGTTTAGAGTACCCAAAAATTTTAATTCATTAAAAAACATGTTAAACTTAGTTAACATCTCTAATTATATATAACCAATAGTCCTGAGAAATTTTCAACCCTGTATTTACCACCTGAGGGCTAAGAGTTTCAATACTTTCCAATAAGCAAACATTGCAATTTAAAAGTTACCAGTCCAATTTCTAAGGAAGTTTTTAATTACCAACCAGCAATCTAGAAATATTTTGCTTATTCCAATACGAGGCAAGCAGCAACATTTTTTGACACCCTATTTTAATAGCAATTCTGTAAAAAATTTCTGAAAGCATAAACAATTTGAGATAAGAAATGCATATTTCTCACCATCTAAGAAAAATGCTTTTTGTTTTTTCAAATTCAAATTGACAGATTTTTTAACGGCCTATGTAAAATTTTTTCACAAACCACTGATGACAAACATTTTATGCATTAAATGTTGTTTACATCACAAATGTTACTCTCACAAAATTTTTAGAAGGAAGAAATTAAAATTCTAACCATGTGACAAACAGATTATCATGAATATGAAAGAAACTGGAATGATCATCACATTTAGTAAAAAAAAAAAAAAAAAAAAAAAAAAAGGAATCTTAACAACTACAATAGCATTATCTTTAGTTCTTTAACATCATTAAAATGTTTTTGTTTCCCTGACTTCATCACATACTGCCTGTGGATCACAGGAGTCAACATACAAATACTGTTCATCCACAAAGACGACAATGGAACAGCAATAGTGTTACTAAACATACATATTAATTTACTTTTAGTGTATAGTTTGACAATGCTAACAAGTGAGAAGAAATGCATAATTGCTGGAAAAGAATGGAGCAAGGTACAAGTACATTTTCATTTGACAACAGTTGCTAGTGAGATGACTCAAATAACATGTTAAAACAAAACTTCTAAATGCACTGACTTCAATAACAACATACATAGGTTAATGTTGAAGAATATACACCAGTTTAAGAGCTACTTCTATTTACAAGGCAGTACAGTTAAAATGTCTGCACCACACACCTACCAAAAGCCTTGAGGGCAGTAAAATTATTTTATATTCACAAGATCTAAGTATATATTACTTGAGTTAAACACACAGTGATACATCATCAAACTCTGAATTCGTAGCCAGTCAAATAGCAAGGGTAATACTTTGATACATGTCATCTAACAGCCAATCAGTGACTTTGGGCTTTGTACTACACATCAACTCATTCATATTTTAATGAACACCATGACAAAACTTCAGTGATTTTGTAAAGTTGGAGTTTTGCTACCAATAATAAAGTAATTTTTATTCTTTACACAAATTTATTCATTTTTTTTATCCTGATTCAGCAAACATAGTTTTTATTCGTATTTTATTTATACCAACTAAAACACACAAAAAAAAACTCATACTTCTGGACTCATACATCAGGCTGTACTTAGCAGACATTTAAACCCAAATGCAAGTAAAGTTGATGTTGTCAGTATTACACATAAGAGGTAATTCACAATGGTTCACACTGTATAGTCTCTAAACTGCTGCTGTTGTTTCACACAATCAATGCAAGTCAGAAGGACTAGAAGAAAAACCTGTAGTCAAATAACAACAACAGTTAACACTTGGGTAAGGCAGATTTCTGTTGTATTAATAGAGAGAGATACACATGTTTACAGATCAGATACAAACAACTGGAGCTACATTTGTTGCGGAAGAAGAGTAATATGGCACAACAAGACACGAGTTGGCTGCTGTAAGACCTTTCTGAAGAGGGATGTCCAAAGATCCGTGATGAACACCCTCCAACAAAGGAACCAGCAGCATGACAAACTCAAAGAGCACAGAGTAAGCTAGCTACCAACTAAATAGGAGATGGAGCACCAACTAACTCACCACTACACTATGTCCACCAGTGGCCCAGGTGGGGCTCCTGTGGGAGCGTACGAGTAGCGATGGGCTTGACAGTCAAGAAATTGGCAGTACACAGGAGGAACCCACCTGAGACTGGCTGTGCTGTTCCAAACTTGCTTCTTTATGATCACTACCTTAACATCTCCATGTAGATCTGTTTATGTTTTGATAACATCTCTGTTACCGTTATCAACTTCTTCAAAGTTGCCTGAAAGATAATGTTAAAAGATTTTAATTATGTTTAAAGTTCTATAAAAGATGTCTCAGTAAAATAACACCTAAAGTTTACAAAAGTAGTTTTTCCTGATTACATTTTTAATATAACAAAGTATAATTTCCAAAAAAGAAATAATATTGTTTCTGTCTTTAGAATGACTCATTATATAATGTTCATGTAGAATAACATCATTATATATATAATGGCTTCATTGAATACTACTTGAGGTTTGGTTAGTTTTTGATGATTAAATACAACAATACCCCATTACTGAGGTCTAAAACCTCTGGAATACATAAGAAATAGTTCATGGTTATATTAATGTAAAATGCAAGTATTAATTTGGTAAAATAATACAACCATTACTGAGATATAAGACCTCTGGAGTACATATGAAATGGTTCATGATTATACTTATATAAATGTAAGCATGCAAGTTCTTTATGGTATTGACACACACACAAAAAATGTGTACAAATATGGAAGAAACACAGAAAGGACTGTTAGAAAACTACATTTAAAAGACAGTTTTGAATTTCACTGTAATATAAAACTTTAATAATAGCCACTAGTTAAAAGCATAACATTAAAATCTTACAGAGTTCTGACTAAGATTCTGAAGCTCCGTTTTCTCTGTGGCACAGATGTGATGTATTGTTGCTAAGTCACGTGCAGGATCCCCTGATATTGTCTCCTCTGGATCTGGTCTCTCGGGGACATTCTAAAATGAGCGCATAAGAAACTTTTGTGATTTTTCAGCATAAAACAGTTTTTTGAAAGCTAAATAGGTCTCAAAAATAAAACGTTGAGATTGAAAGGAAAGCATATCAAAAGAGATCTTTTTCAACTGTTGTTCTGTCAAAAATAAAATGAATGTAATTAAATTTACATAAAAATGTAGATTGAAAATGAATTACAGAAGCTCAAATGTCTTACAAAATGCAGTTTTATTGAGTGTCATGCTATGAAATTAGTCAATTATTTGCTTCAATCTGCTTTCCACATAAATCAAACACATTACATGAATAACATAAGCAATCCATGTTATCCAGATTGCATTTGCTTGTGAAAAGGTGATGTTTTTAAATATTTATTAAATTGTTCCGTGCACAGTAAATAATAATGTACATGTGAAAAAAGTTAGTCAAATTGAGATATATTTTAACAATATAATTAATGATGAACAGAGTGATGTATGTAGGAATTTTCATAGGGTATTTAAAATATAAAACTTGTTTTCTTATAAGGCAACACAAGGTTTTAAAAGACTTTCAGTAAATTAGACAACAAACAAACCCCCCCAAAAAAAGAACTTAATGTTGGATGGGGAAGAGTACAAGAAAACTATTGCTATAAAACTGGTGTGTTAAGAACAAATAAACAAATGAAAAAACACATACTAGTCACAAAGTTATTTTGAGGCACTGTAAGCATGTACGAAACTAAAGTAAATCTTTAAAAAACACATTTTCTTTCTGTTCAACTAGTCATGTCACAAGCATCAGTGCATTCACAAATGTGATAACCTCCAAGTTTACAAGACAAACCTGTGAACCTCTGTTGTAATAGGGATGAAATAAAGAGTATTTAAAGGAAAATAAGTAGTCATTTCAATATTTAATTATCTTAAAATGAAGCACAGGGGTAATTTGAAATAAAATCTTAAAAAAAAAAGATCAGTTTAAAAAATAGGAACATTAATTACTTAGCTCTCTCTAACAGCAACTTAATAAAATTGCAACTGAAGAAAAGAATTTATTAGATTTGATAGTTTTAGAGAAAGTTGTTCACTTAGTTCACCACAATGTATTAGAAAAATTACATAATCTTAATACCCAAGATATACTTCTTCTTAACAGCATTAAGGGTGAGAGTTATTAAAACAAAGATATTGTTTGTTAATCCATCGGTTTTCAGTAAAAAAAAAAGTGTTTGCACAGCATTTTGAACAACAATGGTGAGATCTAAATAAGAATATCAATACAATATGTAAAATACAAGGGAGAAAAGATATTTTATTGTTCTACAAATCTTTTAAATAACTGAGATCCATGTGTTCAGATGACAAAAATGTCACAGCAAGAATTTAAATGAGGAGACATCTTGGTACATATAGCAGTGCCTTTAATTTAATGACACAAATATGTATGGGTAATTACATGGTGAATTAAGAAAGAAGGCATTTTAACAATTAGTTAAAACATAGCCTAAAAATACACAAAGTTTAATGATTTAGGTTGAAACTTCTACTATGGAAAAGGATAAGGTTAACACTTACTGAGTGGAAGTAGATCTTAAAATATGGATTAAGATTAGATAAAAGTTATTCAAATATTTTAAAGATGTAAATCTAACAGCTTATAAATTTAATAATCAGTACAAAATAACTAAGATACAAGCAAGTAGTGCTCAAACTACTGTTCAGCATGACTGAATATTAAGATAACATCAGAAGTTGTTCTTCCTAGCAAAAACTTTAATAATGCTTTAAAAGTCTTGACTGCTAAATGAGACAGTGTTTTAGGTTAAACAGCATTGAGCTAGAGCAGTAAAGAACAATGTATTTCATCATATTACTACCTGGCCTCTTCTGAAACCAAAATGTTTTCCTTTCCAGCCTCCTTGCAATCAACATTTATAGTCCTTTTTTGTACCCTGACAAAGAACCCCTTGAGCCATACATATACAACTGTGACCATCAGAAGTTCCACACCATAACTTCTAATATGTTTTGTGTATCTTCGTGAAATTTGGAATGTTTTCAGTAAACATTACAAGTCTTTTGTACACAAAAAAGTAGTAAATAGCTTAAAGCTTACAAAAGAATACCTTTGTTTCTACTTCAAATTTACTGTTTTATTACCCTTTGACCCATGTCTAACTGATAATCCCATCACTGAAGTTGAAAATCACTCTGTGAATATCTAATGCACAAGCTGCTCGCAAGTACACCTCGAGAAGAATTGTTATTATTTTTTTATTATCTTACCTAATCTAACCTAATAAGTTTCTAATTTTTACATTTTAATTACTTTTATAATAATAAATAAAGAATATACATGAAAAACAAGAAATATGGTACTTACCTGTGTCCTCTTGTTTTTGCTGTCAATTGTCGGTGAAAGTTAAGCGTCCTTATTTATAGTTATGGTACTAGTACACTAAATAATTATTATTTATTTAAATAATACACCTATGAACACAGAATAATACCACATACAAAACAAACAATTTTCAAAGCTATCATAATTTAATCAACTTTCTAACTATTGCAATAAGAGCCTTTAAAAATTTAGATAAGCTTGTTGATGTGAATACAAGGTGAGATGTTTTCAAACTGGAGGTGAATTAGACAATACTTTGTACAGAAAACAAAATAACATGCCATTTGATAGATTAAAACATCAGAGAGAGCTACTGGTAATTTGTGAAAGAAAGGATGTGAATGTGGTCATGGCAAGTGGATCTGATTTTCTAGCTTATGGCTCCGTAACCAAATAAGATTGAAGGCTATGAAAATTATGCTTTGTCTTAGTAATATCTATATTATATTATAATGATTAACCTACATTACATTCTGCACTTCCCAGAGGAGTGTTAAATAAATTAGAGAAGAGGGGAGACCTAAAGAACAAATGTCACAATTTTCATAGTAGGGGGAGATTGAGGATTTTTTAAAATATTTTGTCATTAAAATTAAGAACTTAAAACTTATATAATATTTAAATATGATGCAAGTTTATTCATATACAATGATAATATGGTAGTTTAATTCAATTTTGAAAGCAACTCTAAAAGATTGTGACATGTGCATTCTGACCTACCCATAGTAAGACAGTTAAACTAAAAATTTTTAGACTTATCCTTAATTTCAAACATTTCCAACCATAACAGCCAAGAGGAGATTTCTTTCTGTTTGACTGTATATGATTAACTAAATTTTACAAACATCACCAATTCTTTTTGGTATATAATAATATAAGATGTCAAGCTGACTGGCTAAAGTAACAAAATATTTTGGAAATGCTTTAAAACTGCCAGTTAGGGAATGAATTATTTTTGTCATGCTTTAGGAAATATGCTAGACAACAAAGGCATGACTTCTTAGATAGAAATAACTGGTTAGGAAGTCCAACCTGAAAGTTCAATCCCGTGAAACAATTCCAGGTACTTATAGCTTATCTGGGGTAAATGTTCATTTTTAATTGTGTTTGTTTACCAAATGACAAATATTCTCCAGGTAGCACTACAAAATATAAATTCAAGAAATGTTTTTTTACTGTTTAAACATATTAATTTTTTTTATATAATTTCAAAATAACTTTAGAGTTTAAATATAATGAAACTAAACAAAGAAACCTTATGATAAAGTAGCACTCAAGATTCTCCAGCTCTTGATGTTTTTTCTAACATTTATTCTCAACAATAAAGAAAATCATTACATTTTAAATATGGGTGATTTTTTTCTGATCATACAGTACATTTAAATGATCAAGATAAGCTATATATATATATATAGGAAGAAAAGAATGTCTCATTCAAAAATATTGAATGTTAATTGCTTTGTAAACTTTTATCTCTTTATCAAGACACTTCATGAATGAAACTTTTGTTTTCAAGGTGAAAATTAAGATTGTTAGGTAACTAAAAAGAGGTAACATTCTCCTAGTATTGCAGATTTTTTCTTCTTTGACAATGAAAACTTATTATTCCTTAAATATTCATAACATCTCATCACATCCTAATGATCTCAATCTCAAGTGAAACTGTTTTGAATTATTATTAAGTTGAGTATAGCAATACAGTAATAATTTCATTTTAATTTGTTTAATGTATTAGCGACTTTTCAATAAACTTACCGATATGTCATCAAGGAACTTGATCATTCTGTTTTTGTTTTTTAGAATGAAAGGATTAATAACCTCCATCCAGGGTTCCTGCAATAAAAAAAATTCATGAAAAGGTCATAAAAAAACCCTTAATGAAAAGAAAAAACAAAATCATTTGATATGCAGATTTGAATACACTGTTTGTCTGCCACTTTAAGTTATATTAAATTTTCTTTTTACATATAAATAACCATTATTTCATTCAGATGTTATGATTATTATACTTGTCTTTCTTTCTTGAATAAAACCACTTTTAAACATGTTTTTGATGTGATTTAATGTACTTGTTTACATAAGGGCATCATACAATCTCATGAACAAAATAAACAAATTCATGATACAACTATATAGAGCCAGGAGATTTAATCAATTAATTAATTACATAAGAACAGAAATTACATCAATTAGTGTCCCATACACTAATAGAATAATCAAAAGTAGTGTTTCCGATTATTATAGCTTTCAATTATTCCAACAATTAATTAATCAAAATTATGATTTAATCGACTGTCACAAAAATAATCAACTAATCAAAATTAGTTGCTCCAATTATTCTGCCATTACATTTTTTATTAAGCACAAAGCTACATAATGGGTAGTTGGGAAATGCTGTGTTATTTGAGTGTTTCGGGTTTGATTCCCATTAACACTAAATTTACCCATTCTGTTTTTTTCTTCTCACAAAGCAACTAAGGCTATCTGCAACTATCACTAATTTTGAACTATGGGTCAGAGGGGAAAACCACTGGCTGGTAGTACCCAATGCCAACTATTTGGCTACTTAAGTATTAAATAAAGTGTAAATTTACTGTTTGTTTATACAGTGTTATATTTTAAACTTATAATTCCTTAACTATATCATTTAATATTGTACAAGCAGGCACAGGTCTGGGGTAGGAATCAAAGGGAGATGAAACCCCACCCCAACCTTTCCACCTATTATTTTCATAAATCAATAACTGTATTATTTAATGTTGTATAAGTAAGCATAGATTTCAGTAGGTCCAAAAACTTATCCAGTTTTTCAGAAATTAATAATAAAATGGTCATTCATACTACTACAAAGAAATATCTGATGTCAGTATTTTTGTTTGACAGGTCTGTAATTACTGTAAAACGTTTTTAGTTCTTCTGAAGTCAACGCAGTAATCTGGTTACTACCTCAGCAAGTAACTAATAATTACTAAACAAATACAATAATATAAATGTCAGTTAAATGTTGCAATTGTAAGTTTTTGCTCCTTGGCTTTTTCCAGACACTAACAATGTGTGTGTGTGAGCCCTAGACTTGAAAGATTTGTTTTAATTAAAGTTAGTATGGTTAAAATACCTGCAGCTCTTATAACATATACTTGTTACAAAATCTATTTTTTATTGTTTGAAAGTTAGAATATTTGTGAGAAAGATGTTTTGGTATTATTGTTGTCCAAAATAAGCAAAAAATAAGTGCTATGAAATATAAGTGATGACTTACGAAAATTTAAAATGGGCATCCTGTTTAGCAATGCTAACATATGAATTTAGGTGTACAGTTCTCTAAATATAATTATAACTATTAAATTCAAATTGCAAAATTTGGAAAGATGGTCTTTAACTGTATAATTTTCATATCATTCACATTATTAGAAATAAAAATATAAGCTTTGAAATCATTGGATTATAACCTAACTGAGCTACTAATAATAATTTTGTAGGCTTTCTAATTGATTTTATTATTAAAGTTAGAAATAATGTGCAGTTATAAGTAAAAAAAACAATAACAAAAGTAATATAAATTAATCAGTAGTGCTAGTAAAGGTCTAGTCTTTTTACAAAATCCTGGATCACCCGTTTTCACCAAATTTTTCAAAGTATGGATCTCTAACAATATTTAACATAATTTGAAATATGTATGAATCATGTTTGAAAAATGTTTCACATAAGTACTTCATGTAGTGAGCTTTGTCATTTCTTCATTTTATTTTAATGAACATCAGTATCGTTCATCAAATATCATGTAGTGAGCTTTGTAATTCTCAGTTTTATTTTAATGATCATCGGTATCGTTCATCAAATATCATGTAATGATTTTTTGCACAGGTGTCTTGAAAAACGACCTTATTTCCAACAATGAAAGAAATATTCAACTAACTTACACATCATGTAAGCCTAAAGTCAAAACTAGTTATTCTTGAAATATTTTATTGCTGATATTTTTCATATGCTTTTCATATCTTTTCACTACAAATTTTAAAGAAAATCTTGTATGTTAATCCTAAATATTTAAACAACTTTAACTCAAAAATACTTTAGAATCAATATTCTGATACTTCTTTACTGTAATTAATGATGAAAAAATTTATTTCATTTTTGCACAGTTTTAAAGTTTTACCTGAAAACAAAACATCTTACTAATTGACTTTTTTAGGAATTTTTCTCCCCATCTCAAATGATAACATTATTACCAAGGGTCTATCATCCCTTGAACGTATATTATCCATTTCTTGATTTTTCAGCACTTCCCATAGTATTGCACAAGCCCTTGTCGAAACCTTCATACACTGCCACATCAAGTGGTTAATTGTTTACTAATAAAGCATACTTTGAAAACTATTTAAAAATTTATATATAATTGGATATACTAAAGGAGAAAATATATAGGTTTTAGATTATTTTTAGAGTTTCTGTAAACTTCTTTTCACTGTGAATTGTGAAATTATTTGTGTGTTAATTATATATGTTTGAAAGATACAGAAATTGTCTTCAATGAGAAGAATCAGATAACTTGAGATAAGGAAGGTAAGCTTATAAAATAATAATCAAATCAGATAATATTTCTGTTTAGTGAGTATGGTAGGTAACTGCAAAATAATGATGACACAAATCTTTATTGAATATTGTTTTAGGTTTATCCTATTCAAACAACATACATAAATAAATTACACTGTCTAACCAGCTGTTTAATTATTTATAATGGTAATTGTATCATGTTTTAAATAAAAACATCATTATCCTTATTGAGAGAATAAAATACGTTTTGAGTATTTGATTAGACAGGCCTGCAGTGGTTTTATTGTCTTGAAATTTTTAAATGTTCTACAGTAATTCCTGTCCATTGAATCCGAAAATGATATCCATTTTTCTTCAACACGTCCAGATTTTTCACAAAACGTCAGATGTACCTTTACGTAAGTGAATCATTTTACATTGAAATCAGGTCACATTTTGTTATACTAAAAATGTTGACAACCAATGGCTATAGATTTCTCTAGACAATCGCAAAATGAGAGTCTTATTGATTGTTATAGAACCCACATTTTGCAAGAAGGTTCACTGGTTTATTGCAACAATATTGCTGAATTAATACCAATGCTAGGAGCTGTAGTCTATGAACCAAGTGGGTGATGATTGTTTATAGATTCCTCCAAAAGAAGTCTAAAAGGTGTTCTTCTTCACAATGGTAGCATATATGCATCTGTTCCTATTGCTCATTCTGTTCACTTGAAGGAAACATACAAAAATCTCAAACTTCTTCCCAATAAGGTGAAATACAAAGAACATGGTTGGCTATTTTGTGGAGACTTAACAGTCCTTTGAATGTTGTTGGATCAACAATCCGGTTATACAGTGTGACTGGAACAGCAGATCACAAAATCAGCATTGGATAAAGAAGCAATGGCCATGCAGAGTTAGCCTGATACCAGGATCGAAAAACCCTGAACGTAAAAATTTGGTTGACACAAAGAAAGTCCTATAACCTCCACTTCATAAAACTGGGCTTGATGAAGCAGTTTGTAAAGGCGTTAGACAGAGATGGTGACTGTTTCAAGTATCAGCTCTTTCAGAAGCGAAACTTAAAGAAGGGATTTTTATTGGGCCTCAGATTAGGAAATTGACTTCGGATGAACAGTTCGAAAGGACAATGAGGAAATTTGAAAAAGAAGCATGGATTGCCTTTAAAGATTTTATTGACATATTTTTAGGAAACAACAAGAACTAAAATAAAAAAAAAACACTGTTAATAACATGCTCGATAAATTCAAAGAGTTGGGTTGTAATATGAGCTAAAACGTTCATTTCTCACACTTGCATATTGACTATTTCCCTGAAAATCTCAGTGCCATCAGTGAAGAACAAGGGGAAAGGTTTCATCAAGACATGTAGAGGAGGTAACAGGGAAGGTGAAACATCAGCATGATGGCTGATTACTGCTGGTCATTGAAATAAGATGCTCCAGACGCAATACGTAAAAGAAAGACCATAACACATAGTTTTGAGTGATACAAAAAAAATTAATACTATTTTCAAAATCCGTGTACCTGAATTATGGAAAATCCATTATTAAAACCAAAACAACTATTATCGAGTTTAAATTCACAGGCCTGTGTTATAAATTTATATAATTTACAGAAGATAAGTGTGGGATTAATTCATATTTGAAAAACAAACAATGGCAATCATGCTGTGGTATTTAGTTGACATTAGCAACTCATCCACAAAGTGAAAACTGCTCATAAAACTTGTGGGAAAATATCTTTTAAAAAAAAAAAAATGTTTATCGCAATTACGCAAGTGGCTACCATCAGAAGAGGTCAATCATTTCAATCAAAGATAATTCAAAAATTACTTTAAAAAAACCAAAACAATGCAAAAGAAAATAGGAAAATGAATACCATGTTAGAATAATAATAATAATGTACTGGTTGAAAATGTTAAGATGGCAAGCACATATCCATTTTTGATTTCTCAGTTGCACAGGTTGTAGGTGCCAAAGTGTACTAATCAATTAGCAAATACCACTAATCACCCACCTCTACAATTAAAACATTCTAAAGGCACTTGGGAACCATACTTCTTTAACTATGAAGTAAAAAGGAAAATTTAAGGAAATTGTAAAAAACTTAGAACAAACTTACTAAATGGTACATAGTTTTGATTCTAAAAATTTCCTATAATTTGGTTTAGTTTTTCAATAATTTTTTATGTCATGAAATTTCCAAAATTTTGTTGCGAGACACTTCTTTTAAAAACAACATTAAAAATAATTTCTTTAGTCTTGGAATTTAAATATACTGTTGATAAAAAAGTTTCATTTTATACATCAAGTCAATTTCAACTTGATTGATGTTTATTAACATATTTCTTTTGATAATTTACCTGGCCAGCTGCAGTATTCATGACTTCTGGCTAGAAATCATAAATACACTGCACAAACTGACAAAGATTTATTGGTGATCTAGAACATTATCCTTCAAAATGGCAGATTAGGTAACAATTATTGGTTGAGATCAATTTATATCTAATAAGTATATCTTCTTTTCAATAGATAATAAATGCTTCAATGTCATTTATCAATTGAAATGTTATTGCAAAAGCCTAATGCCAAACACATAAATATCACAAAGATAAAGAAAAAATTGTATTAGTACCAATTCAATTTTAATGATATATATTACTTTAGGTCTAACTTTTCAAGCATGATATTTTGCCAAGATATATCAGTATTTTAAAAAGGTTAAAAAAACAATAATTCATGTGACAAATCCTGAAATAGGTGATTTTAAGATCCAATTTTCGGCCCCAATTTCTTAAGCAAATTTTCATAAAATGGACGAGTTCATTATGAAACTTGTTCACTTTAATAATGAGGGGTATATACAAAAAAACCTCAATATACATGTCAAGTTCACATTTTTTGTTACCAAAGAAATAAATGCTGATGTATACCTAAATGTGGTTTTATATTTTACACAAGCAACCTATTTAAATAATAATAAAACTTACAGATAAAAGATTTACAGACTGTTATAGATAATGTTTATTTACACAACTAGCAGAAATGTATATCATTCAAAGGGCTAAACTACCTTGACTCAAAAGAGTTGTCGATATGTATACAGATTGTTTGCCACTCTATACTTCCCACTAATTTCTGTGCTTCATATAATCGAAAGAATTAACCTAAAATATAGTGTTAATGGTACTAATGGAAGAAAGAACGATTATTCTATATTTTTTTATTGTGGAGTAAAGGAAACTGTTTTTATTTCTTTAAATCTGCACAGCAGCATGTATCACTTTCATAAGCACTTGTACTAGTTGCTTACTTTTATAATACATTCTTCTATCATGTTTATATGTAAAACATGAAAAGTTAATCACCATGATTGTTAACATCCAACCAGTGCAGTTTATCTTGCTCTATAAAATAAAGTTCATGTAACACTCATTTCATTTAAAAAAGTGTGATCAGTATGTAATATTATAAGCAAATGGACAAAATATATGTTTTGTGTGCATGCTTTGATAGAATAATAACAATGAGACAAATAGGGGATGACTGTCTATAAATGAGCTAGATACAATTTTCAGTTTTAACGTACTGTAAATTATACTTGTTAAAAACAGTAGAAAATTAGTAGAAACTAGTTATCAAGAAAATACAGTTTTTCCCCTACTTGCTCAGGTTTTGCATGTATCATTACCAACATAACGAACCCTTAGTCCCATTTCCTAAATTCTCTTTCATACATTGATCATAGTTAAACAATAATCCTAATTTTTAACATTTAAAAATATCTGTACAAACATGGGATGCTTTTGTGCCATTCAATGATGAAATACCATACGTTAAAATATGCACACTATGAAAAAATTTTAAATCAGACATAACATTTGAAGTTAACATTGTTAAGTTTACAGTTAAAAGAATTAAACATTTCAATTCCTCAGTTGCATCTTCAATGTCTTTTCTCAATGGATGCTACAAATTACACTACTAAACTACAATGAACAAACAGCATTCTATTACTGAACACTCATTATTCATTGTCTGTATGATTCTGCTAGCATTTTCTTCAGTTATTTCTGGTGAAATAGCTATTAAAAAGTTTGATTTCGAGGTTTTGTTTTCTGCTCACACCCACAGACTGAATTAGTTTTGAGAAGTAACATCTCTCGTCAGAAACTCTGAAGAAAATCAAGTGGACCAAATCTCAATTTTTGTCATACCTCTCCTCAGAAGAAAACCCCAATAAATAGCAGAATATACATATTTAAGTGCTTGTTTTGATACTCCACACATGACAATATAAAGTTTACTAGGAAAATGTTATCCATTTTTGATTCTCATTTTAAAGTGTTGTTTATGGGCACCCTTATAAACCTGCAATCTGGAACTTTGTGACATTTTTTAGTTTAAACAAAAGTACTAGACATCCAGATTTACTCACCTTAGCACCAAATTCCACAAGGTTAGCCAGGTTTTGTAGACACTTGGCCACCAATATTAGGCTGCGTGCAGCTGTCTCTGATGGAGTATCTAGGCAGGATATAAAATGATGTTTACATTATCTTAAAAACGTATTTATAGTTTTATAAACAGGAAGAGTACATACACATAATCACACTAGATCAAAGAAGAGGTTGAACTTTAGCAACTAGCATATCACACATGATAGCCAGTAAATGAAACATGATGATACAAATAGATAAGTAAACAATCTCATATGAAGTTTTAGGATGTAGAAAGATATGGCAGGATGTTGCACTTAGAAGTAATATATACGTGTGATATTAAATCATAATAACACCAATAAATCACTTAATTATTTAATAGCCCAACACGTTTGTAGTAAAATGCGTGTACAATAACATTTTAGTTATTCCATCTTTGTAGTAAGCCACTGCTAATAAATTTCAGAGCTCATCAGGCCAAATCAGTTACAATATATGAAATACTGGATGTGAGTAAAGGATGTAGTTGACAGCAGCACACACAACAATGGCCACTAAAGAATGATGTGGTTTTAGTTATTATTCATTTTATTACATTGTGTTTTTCAGGAAATAATTAAAATTGTTCAAATTACACTGTATAATAAATTAAATCTGACCTCTTTTAAGACAATGAGTTTTCCAGGAGTGCTAAGACTTAATTAAACAGTTATGGGTTACAAACAAGTTAAATGTGATACATTACTAATCTCTCTTAATGCAATGAGTTTTCTAGGAGTACTTACCATTAATTAGATTAAACTGTCGAGGATTCAGGATGACCGGACAGAGTAATCTTAGGAAAATAAAACAACTGAAAAAACAAACAAACAAACAATAAGGAACCACTATTGTTAGATTATTTAATCAAACTGTTAACACCTGTACAAATATACATAAAACTTGAAAATGTATAAATTGTGATTAGTTCAACACTTTTGTAACTTAGAAGAAGAATAACAATACAAAACTGAATAAAAATCTTGTAATAAACGTTAATAAACCATGTAAATCAAGATAATAACAAAAATAAAATCATTGCACTGCAGTGAAGCCTTTTTTGCATGAAGTTTTCTTACATACATATCCAAAAACAACAATAATTACCTTTAATTTTTAGAACTTACAACTTATATAATATTAAAATATGATTTGTTAACTACGTTTTGATGCCAAGTGTATTTGTATAAAATGATAATAAAGTAGTTTAAAAAGTTGTGACAGGTTCGCTTTGACCTACCTGTAACGAGAGGATTAAAGGTTTACTAAACAAGAAAGCTATATTTTTTGGGTGAGATATTTTAACCTTGAAACTCAGATTTAGCTGTTTTTCCTGGTAATGACCACTAGTGATCTAATATTGCTAACATTCATGGTCCTATTATAAACTTTAATATAAATCTGGAAAGTTTTAGTTTTATAACTACCAATTTAAGATATCTTAAAATTTACAGTAAGTATGTTAATTAAAACTGCATACCTCACAACACGTGTTTTAACCAATGGATCATTGGGCCATTTGGCCATCACACTTTTTTGTAAACAGCTGCAGATGTATCGAAGTGTCCTAGTTTCCATAAAGTAAAATCATTAACTTGTATACCAACATAATCAACAGTGTCCATTAAGAGCAACATAACACATTTTTATACTTCTCAGCTTCAATGAATAAATTATCAAACTAACACAATACACATTCTACATCATACATGAAATTAATAGAAAATAAAAAAATTGGTCTAATAATTATCATTTAACAAAAAACTGATTCAAGTCTCTAAAGAACAAAAAGAGTAATTAAAAATATATATAGAGGAATACCAAAATTATCCAAACATTTTAAGAGTAAAATTGTATATCATGTACTCAGAATTGTATACTACTAGTAAAAAAAAATATACATCAAACAAATTTACTAAATAACTGTTAATTACTTTTAAATGAAGGTTTACTAAATTAAAAACTGTGGAATTAGGGGAAAATAAAAACAACACTTAAAAGAACTCTAAACATTGAAAAATACTATAGAAACAAGACAGGTAATTCTTAAGTAGTTCAGTGAAATGACTTTTCACTTTCCAGTACAAAGTTTGTTGTTTTCAAACTTATAACTCTTTATAGAAAATACTTAAAGAAAATAAACTCCTACTTTGGACAAGAATCCACTGCCACAAATATGGATTCGATGATCTCGTCTAGCAGAGCCAGCAAATGTTCAGCATTTGTGCAAGCTTCTGAAGGACTTTCTAGTTTGCTAGGGTTCAGCTATAAGTCAATATACATGCACGTATAGCTAAAGCTTATTCTAAAAAATACAAAGTACATGAAAAACTTAACTAGATTCTAGTACAGATTGTGTTTGTTTGTTTTTCACAAAGCCAGTTTTCATCCACATTACTCCTACTTTAAGTGCAATAAAAAAGGGGAGGGTGATAGAACTATTCCACTTAACAAAACCAAAAGACTAAAGACAAATACATGTAGCTCATTCTAAGAAACAATAATTAAATTACTAGTTCATACACTTTAAAATTTCCAACAAAGTATTTTGTGACTCATTTTTAATATTCAACTGATATCAGTTTAAAAATTATTACACTTTTTTTAAAAACATTTAAAAACTTTTAACATCTAATGTTTTGAAGATTATCAACCTGAGATCATTCTGCAAGTATTTAAAATCATAACTATTAATCCTCTGTTACCACCTTTTCTTGTTGGAACAAACTTTGAATTAAAATTCTGATGTACAGAATTAATCTTCAAGACAGATTAATAAAGATAACCTGAAACACGATCTGCTTATATTTAATATCTTAACAATCATTAATACCTAATTATAAATATACAAGTTTTGATACACTAAAATTAAAAATTAATTTCTATTCATTCTCACTTTCTGAAACAAATCTTATTTCATAGTATTTCTATTATCTTCTGAAAAACACCATTTTCAATTCTATTCCTCCATCTCTGTGAAACAAATCCCATTCTAAATCACTTTAATATGAAATAGAGTGAGCCTTAACTTTACATGGCTCTCAGCTTTCTAAAACTAAAACTATTTTTTAATTCACCTCACATGACTGTCTACTCTCCATCACTTTTTGAATAGACTCCTGGAGGGCCTGCTGTAGGAAATGATGTGCTGTAGATCTCATGTACTGGTCCATCAGCGTAGTTGTAAGTGAAGCCACACGAAACAGTGTCGATGTCTCATCTGTTCAACATTGTAAAGAATATCGGGTAATCCAAAAATTACTATTTCACCTTACAAAGTTAAAGCAATAGACTTATTGAAAACTTAAGGACAAACAATAATAAACACTAAAAATAAAATTGACTGGTCCCTACACCATATTATGTTGATGATTAATCTAAGTCATTAAAAAAATACAGTATTTTTCAGTTTATAAGACACACTTTTTTACCCCAAAATTTGATGTCAAAATCTGCTTGTGTCCTATACAACGAAGATATGAATAATATATATGTATATATACGATATACACAAGCCATATGTAAATATATTTAAATAGTCATGCACAGTTTAGTTCAATTGAATGTGTTATTTATAACAATAGTAGTTTTTTTCTTTTAAAAACATAACTATTTATAATGCTCCCTAAATAATAAAAAAATAAATTA
>NW_013666498.1:116962-118309 GCF_000517525.1 Limulus polyphemus
TAGCTTTTTTCCCCAAAACTTTGTTTTCAAAATAAGGGTGCGTCTTATGTTCCGAAAAATACGGTAGTTCTTCAAATGGTTTACATTCAATTGAGACTTGAAAACAAATTTAACAAAACTTTTAGTTCTAAATGATACTGTACAATAATTCTGTTTAATTATTATACAACAATTCAACTACACAATGAACTGGTATAAAATAAACTTACTGTATATTACTTTCTTATGAATTGTAATGTAATTTAATTTTATTGCATTTATAGCAACATTAATTATTTTTCTTTCTTTAAATGACTTGACTTACTAACATCATCATCATAATAAAATAACATACTGCCGTGTACAGAATTTAGTGAAAAAACCACAGCAAATGGAACAAACTGTCAGTTTCATCATACTTGTGCATCCTCTTCAGTATCACAGTGTCTTCTGGCAGGAAAAACTGGTCAAGGGAATTCCAAGATCAAGGGTCACGTCGGTATTTGTTGATCAGTTTTTTCCTGTCAGAAGACAACGAGAAACTGAAGAGGCCACACACGTGTCAAAACTAGTTTCTCCAATATCAGAATTCTGACAGTTTGTTCCGTTTATTGTGTTTTTTTTAACTAATAACATCATCTTAATGCATACTTCAACATTTTAGCAAGTGTAGTTTGATTAATATTTTATTTATTTATTTTTCTTTATGTTCATGCCAGTTTTTATAATAATATTCAGATTTTTATCTGAACAGGCCCACTTTCATGAAAGATCAAATTAAAGTTTAAAGAGATGATACCATAATTTAAAATATTTAAGCTGAATGACTGGGTCTAAACATGTTAAAAATATATTTTGTTCTAGTTAACGACACAAATAATCAGTTAGATAGCATTTTATAGATAATTTATTTATACTTCTGGGATTTCTTTATTCCCTGTTAATTACTGGGTGTCAAATTTAGATAAAGCTTTAGAACTTGTATAGCAAGTTCTGCCTTCCCTCGAGTATCAGTAGCCCTGATTTGAATCTACATTTAAAATTCAAAATTCACCTGTCCTAAAAAAATTAATGATTTTATGAAATACAAAAAAAAAAAAGACAAATTGTAGTTTACTTTTTTTTGAAGAATTAAAATGTATTACAAATTCAATAATATGCTATAAAATTGTTTTTTAAAAGCTTGAGCACATCAGGTGATATAGTTTTCTCGTTTCTCTAACTTTATTGTTTACTTAACCCTATTGCCACAGGTCACAGATCAAAGGCCATGTCATCAAATCTATTGATTTGCATACAAAATTTTATTGAACTACTATTTTATGAATTTATGTCAGTAAGTTTGGTATCAAATTGTAGATTATAATT
>NW_013666498.1:118319-124094 GCF_000517525.1 Limulus polyphemus
ATGTCCAAATACAATGTCTATAGTTTTGTACAAATTAGGAACTCAAATTACCGATATTGACAAATTAGAATATAAAATAAGAATCTCTTATCTTTTCTATTTGCTGAGATATTGCTTCATGAACTGAATCAAACAAAGTGGCACTGCCCACCTCTTTCCATTTTAAAGACACTTGGTTACGTAAACCTACTTCTGTCTATGGCATGTGAATAACCAATCAAAAGCTCAAAACGTTTCACATGTGGTTCTCTGAGCCTTTGTAAATTATTTACATGGGAAATCCTTTCTTTTCACTCTGGGTTCGAAGAGGGTAAATTTATTATTTGGTGAGCTCAAAATTTCATATTCTTTTAGACTCAAATACAGCTTAGTTACTAAGATTGATAAATTATAGTAGAATTCTATAACATTGACATAGTAATTTAAGATTTTTGGTTATTTCAAATGTATATATAAAACCCCCCAAAAAATTTTTCCTTTCACATCCTCCACGTGCAAAATTTGATAAGGCTTAGCAACCTATGACAAACTAGTAACGAAACAGACTCGACATTTTCAAAAACAAATCTTTAGTAAAAATACTTCTAATCATTACTAAGTCTATGTGTAAACAAATGTGTATATAAACTCGTTTATTTTATATAAAGCCCATAACAAAAGGGTTAACAAGTATTTGTGTGTGTATTTGACAGTCAAAAGGCCACCTGCTATTAGTCTGGAGGGATTGTAAATGCACATGTTTTACTATCTGTACTAACTTTTAGAAGTAGATAACAAGAAAATAACTGATTGTATTAGTGTAGTGGCTTTCTGTAACTGTACACAATGTTTTTATTTACAAGTTTGTTTGTTTGAGGTTAAGCACAAAGCTATATAATGGGCTATCTGTGCTCTCCTCATTATGGGTATCGAAACTCAGTTTCTAGAGTTGTAAATCTGCAGACATACTGTTGTGCCATTGGGATCTTTATTTATAAAAACTTAAAGGTAACTTCTTTGTATTACATTTACTGTACACAACCTTTTTTCTCTATTATTGCTTAAACTTTTTTTAAGTGGGTGGTGGTTTTGGTCCACTAGACTGGTTCCTCACTATATTTATTCACCAATGGTATTTCAGCTGCCTTGTGATTGTTTCACTTTTAAACTGCTATATTATCAAATGTAATTCTATAACACGTACATTGCACCTAATGATGATAGACAAACTTGTCACAACAGTGTAATTAATCTTTTTCTTGTTTTTAATCATTCCATATATATGTTTTATGTTAATTTATGTTGAAGTTGCTTTAAATTTTTACTTCTATAGTGTAACCCACTGATTCATCTTATTTTTCACCAGTAAACTTTCGATAAACTTACCTTCCCGCTCTATTTCCCTATCATTCATAGTCTTAAGTAGCATAGCCTCTTTTTTATCAAACCTAAAGACCCGCAAAACAGCTGTAGCTAAAGGTGTCCTGTCACGATGACAGAGATCTGCTAAAACACTGATTATTTCTAGTTCTTCTTCTAGGATTAGCTGTAAGAAGAGTACAAATATAAAATGTTTGTGTACACTTGAATATTACTAAGAGCACTAAAACATACACATTCATTAAACCAAGTAGCTGGTCTGACCCTCATTCTTTGCCAGTAATAGATACACTAAACTCTACAAGAAGAACACAGTAAAACAGGATGGTAACAAAGGCAAACTAAGTCAGGTTCTCTAACACATTATACTGAAAGACTTTTATATCAGCTGTTAATTAGCAAGTACAATTTTTTTTTCTCGGTAAAACACACACATTTTGTCTGTTTGTTTTTTCATGTGAGTTTGGCATTATACATTTTCATGGTCATCTCTTTTCAACATTTTACAAGCCACAAGATGATGTTCTCATCCAAATATAACTTGGAAGAAAAATGTGATTCAGAGATAAGGTTATTTAGATTTTTTATTTTAACTTAACCAGATCCATTCAGAAAGAGACCTACAAAAAGTCACACCCCAGCCATGGTAAGCAAAGTGTGGCATCTTGTAACAGGTGACAATCCATGAACACAAAGATCAGTGGTAAAAGTCATCCACATGCCCCAGGCAACAGTATGCAACACAATCAATAAGGATTCCTGTCTGGATAAGCAACACAAGTCATGCACAAACAAGTTGCTTCCACAACATACCTCTTGTTCAACCACAGCATACCTTAAGCAACTGGTATTCATGCAATTCCATACTAATACCTAACAATCAAGTGAAACAGGCACTGGGAAACTATCACCTTCACAAACTAGATGGATTATGGAAAGACTGCAGGAATAAGTGGTTACTTTAGACACAACAGTCTTACAAAGAAGACTTTTGCAATGGAAACAACATTGCAGGGTTATTTTCAAAATGCAGGATCATCAGAAAGAGCATGACTAGATATGTCAACATGGACTGCAAGTGGTGATGCTCCAAAATCATTTTAATATAATGTACTCAACCTCTGTAGATACCTTGTATTTCAATTAAAATGAAGACAAAAATATTCTTTTCTTTACATTTTGACCACTTAAAAAACTTGTAGTTGCAAGAAAGCTATATATAATTTGAATAACAAAAAATATGAATAGTAAAATGTGTCATATATTCTCATAACTTAATAATTTTTTAAATATAAATAGTCTGAAAATGTAAGTTACAAAACAGTGTCCTGAAGATAAATTTCAAAGAAAAACAAAAGAATTATTTGCACAATTATTTTCCAAAAAATAATAATTTTTTAACTATTTGGGGGTATACAGATAGACAAGTAAAAATGTTTGACACCTTTTCTATGTAATTAGTACATAAAACTAACAAAGAAATATTCCAGAAAATCAGTGAGAAAATAAAAAGTACCTCTTTTAAAGCATCATACTCTCGCAGGGGCATGATGACTTCATGAACATATCGAGTCCTGACTCTGAGGGAGCCCCAGTCTTCCAAGACAGGTGCACTCAGCCCACTCAGAGGGTACCAGTCTTCAACTTCTTCTCCACTGACTAGTGTACTTAGTTCTACAGACATCTCCGCTGAAGAAAATTAAAAATTTCACAAAAACGCTAAGTCTAAACCATGTGGAGAAGTAACACAAATATCATAAAAGGAAAACAAATTATTTCCTCATTCTTAAAGCCACAATGATATTTCTCTAATACAAGATTTCCATTGGTTAAGAACACTAAAATTATTAGCTTTATAGTCTTACAAGACCAAATGTTAAAAAACGTTGTGTTCACAAGTATTAACACAGAACAGAGGACATGTATGATTATAAAAGTATAAAACATTTATAATGAGGGTATTAAGGTTTCTAATTTCCAAACTATAAACAGCATTGCAATGATAATGACAATGATATACACCAATAAAAGATATGTTAGGACACATAAACATTGCTTTTAGCTTTGAGATAATTTTTCTTACCTATTTCTATGTCACTAGACTTTTTAGCTTTGTTATATAATGTAATACAAAATGTTCTAATGTCGGATGGAATGTCTCTGCAAAACAACAAATATAAAATTAATTCCTAATTTCTCATCAAAAATTGCAAATCACTTTATAAATGCTTAAATTTGAGCCTGTAACATTATTTTTTAATACTGTATTTTGCTTTATGTTTTAAAAGGCTTATTTTTCTTTATTACAAACATAATGATTTATTGAGATTTAAAGTGCCAAATGAACATAAATTTTAAAACATTAAAAAACTCAAGTATGAACTATAAAGCTCAAATGTCAACTCTGAGGCATAAGTCAATGTAGGTAATATTAATGTTTTAAATTGGTGTTTGAAAACTAAAGAAAAATGTCAAAGATATTCTGCTTCTTTTCAACTGATTTGTAAACATGTTTTTAACCACTTCAAACTGAGACTCAAAACACATGGAACAGAACTAACAGGGTAAAAAAGCCTTATTTAGTATATTTTTAAACTAAGTCGTATAGTTTTTATCTTCAGTTCCAAATGACAATTTCACACTAAAAAGCAAAGGGTTTTAAAAGTGATCACAAAATATATAATGACAACTATATTCTTTACATCATATTTAAAATATTTTTACTTTCTTATGAAAACTGTTATGTATATATGAAGCTCTTTACATCAGATGCAGGAGAGAACAGCCATCATTCTTATTTACTTTTGAAGGTCTGCAAATTGATTTTTAATAAAATAGATACTTTATGCAATATAAATTAGAAGCAAACATGTTTCTTACTCAAGGAGGAAGTCTTCTTCCCAAATGGGATCAGGGGGGCATTTGACCTGAGTGCGGCAAACTTTGACTTTGTCCAGGGAAATGATACAAAAAGGGTGAGGGACTAGGCGGACAGGCAAGCGATGGGCTTCTAGTAAAGTCAGATGTAGACTACGGACTTCAGAGACATTATGACTGGGAGCACGGCCACGCTGATGGGGTGCACAAAGAGGTTTGATGCTCTGAAGCCATTGCTGAAAGTAGATACCATAAAAAAAAGTAATATATATATATATATAAATGCTGCTCTTTAAATGGTTTTTCAAAAAACATTTAAAGTAGAGAAAAACAGAAAAAAACTTAGATTATGCTGACAAACTTGTTAACATTACTGTCTATAAACCAGTTGATAGCTTAAATGTCTTTTTTTCTTTTCTTTTAAAGGAGAATTTTTGACAATCTTTGGTAAGTTCAACCTAAACTGTACATTCCACAGGAAATTGTAATATATATTTCTAAATATACTAAACCAAAAATTTTGCTTTATCATTAGTTTAACCTCGACTCCAACTTAAATCTAGAAATACTGACAAGATTTCTCAATGATCAAATTCATAGTTACAACATTAAACAAGTCTCATGTTTTTTTTATATTACTAGGTTATAGACTTGTGGTTCTCTAAAATATATGGCCCATAAATATCTAATATAGATTAGTTGATACAAACTTCCATAGCTAATATAATACATTCTTGTATTACTAGCTCTGATGAAGCCACAAGGACATGAAATGAAATGCTTTTTCTCATTATCTGTAGAGTAAAGTATTATCTTTTTTTCCTGTAACTATATTCCCAAAACATTCATAAACAGCTAAATCAGCCAAGCATATTACACATTATCCACTCAGAGAAGAACATTCTGCTTTACCAACTTTGATTACAACTATGCACATTTTCCTAGGGTGGGCTTGAACTAACATTACAAAACAACTTTATATTAAAACATGAGTGGTATAAAGACCATATTTAAAAAGAAATATAATGAATAAATTATAAAAACCAAACATAATTATGATCTGATAGCTTGAATAGTTTAACATTTATGTAGTTTTGGTAATACAACTATGAGATTGTCAATCACACATTCCTTACATACATTCTATGGATCAAACAGATTAAGTTTCTTCACCACAGAAAAAATATGTATAATGTTCTTTTTCCCCCAGAATGTTTTACTTTTTTGTTTCAATGTTTTGGTTAGACAATTATAACTGAAATGTTGAGACAAAGAAAATTTTAGTAAAAAATGTTGTACCTATTTTTTTTAATGTGTCCAAAAATCCTCAAGTCCGCACTGTTGTTAAATACTAACAAAACTTTCCTTCAGCATTGTTTACACTTGCATTCAAGTTGCATACAAATGTAAACATAATTTTATAGCATTATAGCAATAGTATTCAGCATCACTAACAACAGATTAGTTGTTTGTTAAAACTTGACATAGACAATAAGCATTTTTTGTACACTTTTTTTTTTTTTTTTTTTTTTAAAAAAC
>NW_013666498.1:124927-149569 GCF_000517525.1 Limulus polyphemus
ATTTTTTTTAATGTGTCCAAAAATCCTCAAGTCCGCACTGTTGTTAAATACTAACAAAACTTTCCTTCAGCATTGTTTACACTTGCATTCAAGTTGCATACAAATGTAAACATAATTTTATAGCATTATAGCAATAGTATTCAGCATCACTAACAACAGATTAGTTGTTTGTTAAAACTTGACATAGACAATAAGCATATTTTTGTACACTTTTTTTTTTTTTTTTATTAAGACATGTTAAGCTAAAGTGCCATTGATAATTGTCATATAAAAATGATAAGTTAGAGACAGAAGGAACTACATCTTTGTGCACATTTTATTTGTACAACACAATTTCCGAGCTTTGTGGAGCAGAAACAAAAGTGACAAAAGCTCTGTGAATAATATTGATGATTATCAAAGCAGTGTAAGAACTGACTCCATCAAGTGTTTTCTTCACTAACTGTAGTGTCCAAAACTATTAATGGAACAACATGCATGTAATGTAGAACAATTTCTTATAATCATGAAAATTCTGTGTTTGGCTGTTAGCTTTTAGTGTCAGTGGTTCAAATGATGACATTGGTCATGTCTGTATGTGTATCCCTTGTTTCCAGCATAAAATGTTATTATTTCTTACAAAACTAAAAGTATAAAAGGATTTTTTTTATTTCAGATATTCATGAAAAACTATACAAGGGCTATCTGTACAAGCCATCTTTAATTTTGAACTGGCGGACAAGAGGAAAGGCAGTTAGTTAACAGCACTCACTGCTAACTCTTGGGCTATTCTAATAGCATAGTGTTTTTTTTTCCAACATTCTTATAACTCATCCATTGTCCCAAAGTGTGGAGTGTGATCTGTGTATGTTTGTTTCTCAGGAAATGGGATGCAAACCATGGACCCTTGGATCCACAGTCTGATACACTATCCACTAGGCCAAGCATAGAAAGTTTAAAAAAAAACTACACTAATCAAATCACTTTTAATCTTCTACCAGAAACAAAAAAGCAGCCTGAATAAAATAACAGTCATCAGTCAAAAATCAAATAGTTTTCATATTCTTACATAAGCTCAGCTTAACTTGCCAAATAATAATATGGCTAAAATTCAAACATTTACTTTCCTTTCATAATCTGCTCTACATTTTTTGTATTTCATTGGTGAAATCACATCAAAATCATAATAAAACTAGCTATTCAAAATACAGGGAATTAAGTACATCATCCTTAACAAACAAGAGTATGCAAAATATCTACCTTGTTACTAACCCATAATTGCTTATACATCATACTGTACAACTGAATTAAAATACAGGAAAACTTTTAATATGAAAATTAAATTTTTCTTTATGGATAAAACAAGTAAGATGTTTTTAATATCTCTTTAATTTTCAATAAACACTACATTTCACAAGGTTTATCTAGCATAATCAGGCGTTACAATTAAATCCACCTGCAAATGACGGATAAACCTAATGAAACAGTCTGTGAAAAGTCAAAAGGTTTTAAAAACATATTACTTGTTTTATCTGTAAACAAAACTTAATTAACATACTGTATAGTTCAAACAAGCCTTAGTTTGCAGGAAAAGTAAAAGTAACTTTCTAATGTTGCAAGAAGTCTTATAATCTTTACTGATGTAAAAAGGTTTTTAGCTCTAAAACAGAAGCTTGATCTATCTAGTCAAGGAGAAGAGACAGGCCTGTTAGTTGTCAAAGAGAGAAAGGTGTTGTGTCTAGAAGAAGTCTTCTCCTAGACACAGAACTTTTACCAATGCTGCAAAGGTCCATGACATCTTTTGAGCTGCAGCCACAGACCTGGGAAGGTAGGACTGCCAGAATACAGCATATGTACACAGAATGACTAATTGGGTTTTCCACCTAAGGTTAGACCTCAGTGCACAAGAGGTAAGAATTATAGTGTTGCGCAACCTGGAATGTTTGAAACTGAATGGGATGGATTCTAGAACTCTTAGGCATTCACTGGACAGAGTAGTTTAACTCTGGTTGTGGTCAGCAATCCTTAACTAGCCAAGAGACTGGAGGTACCATTACTAGATGTCCACCAATAGGGTCTGTTTAACCACACATGAAACAGCAGGTACAGACTGACAAAGATATGGGCCTCCTTGAACAGGGAGATATGCTTCCAGGGAAGTCACATGTCATGGGAAAGCTTGGGCAGGGATCAAACACTTGTCCAAGCATGGGTTTATTGTCCTCCCAATGTAGGTGAGGAGCCCCTGACATCAAGTGTACAGCAAAATAATATATGGACTGCTTTCTGAAGTATTTCAGGCAGATCACTACTGGAATGGCTGGAACAGGCAATGTGATGCCTTACCCTGAGTCTTGACAGTCCAGCTCTTGATGCAATTCAGCACTTGAGTGAAGCATGACTTAGAGACTGAAATACAGTCATTGCCAAGTTGCACCATTGTTTTGACCTGGTAGAAGACTGAGTTGTCTGCTAGCCCAAGTTCATATCTCAAAGAAGGGGTCCCTCCACATACTTGAGCATCTGTGCTGATGGTCTGCACCAGATGAATAAGAAGACAGACTCTGCAATGGCTTCTATAGGCCACAGAGACATTCTTGTTGGCAAGTTCATAGTGGAGGGATATGTAGTAGACAGATGAGGAATCACTAAGATGCAAGAGATATATTCACCGTAACAGAGGTAAATTCTGTGGTGATGAAGTCTGAAGTCATAACTTTGGACGGACTGCAACACTAGCAGTTGCACCTCAGACAAAGTGCCCTACTTGAGGGTGTGACTCATGTAAGCAAACCAGCAGATGACACATACCAGCAGTGCAGTACAACCACACTGGTTCTTGGTGAATGGGAAAAATCATCAAGATTTGTCCATGATGTTTGTGCCACAGCTTATGCCAATGATGCTTCAGCCCAGATGTCACTCCTGAAGGGAGATCAGAGCATCTGCTTTGGTTGTGGGCTGTAGGGTCACTTTAAAGTGAACTGCTCAAACCTTGCCAACAGCAAGATAAGCAAGGTGCTCTAGGAAACTAATGGAGGTTGAGTCAGGACTGGCCAATAACTTGAGAGAGTTTATTAGGCAGCTTACAAAAAAGGCTTTGGTAGACAGCTTAACCCTCTCAGGGCTAGAGGAAGCTTAGTATGTGCCTGAAGATAATGGAGTGAGAGATACAGTTCCTGGTTGATCTCATCATATGTCAGGCACTCTAAGTGAAGCCACCACTCCAGCCAGTTATACACTAGATGTGACAGGAGAGGCAAAGCTCTGACTATTTATCAGTGAAATCAACCACAGAATGATAATAGTTATCTTTGATGAAGAGTCTGGCTTGAGTCTATAATGAATGGAGGGACATTGGAAATTATCCATCAGTTTTGCCTGTGCAACAGGTAAGCTGCCTTTTGGTGGGTAAATCATCTGATGCTGCCAGACTGGGACCAGGAACAGTGAAATACCCGAGTTTATGTTGTGGAGGAACTCAGTGCCTCCTTGTGGTATTACCAATTTACTACAGATGAAGTCTAGTGCATTGATGGCACATATCATGGTTGTAGAGTTAGCGTGTGAAATGTACTGTTTCCTGTCCAGAAAGCAGACACCATTAGCATGAACAGTGACCTGTTCAAGAAGGAATGAAGACTCGGTGTTATTCTGTAATTATGAGCAGCTGGATATTCAGCTACACGCAGTAATTATTAGTGGCATGGCAAGCAAAGTGGAGGTAGCTGAAGCTAGTGGTAGTGAAAGCAAATACTCAGTTGGAGATACATCTGAGGTCACTAGTTGAGGAGTGTACAAGTAATCTTGATTCAACACAGTGGCAGAAGCTCAGTGAACTGTTGGTTGATCATGCCAATATATTAGAAGGACTAGATGATCAACTGGGTCTTAAAGATGTAGCTCACCATTACATAGAGACAAGTGATGTATGTCTGATTAAACACTTGTTGAGCACGCTGCCCTGGAGCACTAAGGATGGGATCATACAGCCATCATAGGGTGCATGGTCATCTCCAGTAGTGATTGCCAGGAAGAACAGCATGCCAAAGTACTGTGTTAAATTCAGACAGATGAGCACAATGACCTAAATTGATGCCTTCCCCATGCCATGCACAGACAAATGTCTGGACATGGTGGAAGATGGCCAATGGTTCAGCACTTAAAACCTGACTTATATATACTGTCAAGCTAGATGACTAGAGCAAGCCTTAAACTGAATTTAGCACTCATACTGTTTGGTCATTGTAATGCTCCCACCACTTTCAAGAGGTTAATGGAGCTGATGCTGAAGGATATGCAAAGGGAAAGGTAGCTGGTCTTGTAAACAATGTCTTGGTGTTTAGCCATACATTTGAAAATCCTGTCAAAAACCTCAGAATGGTATTTCAGAGGTTAAGGAGAGCAGAACTATAAGTAAAACCAGGTAATTGTTAGTTTATATACACATGCAGGTGGAGCTTCTCAAAAATAATGCAGGAAGATCACCATGGTATATAAATGGCCTCAACCTGTGACAAAATGAGAAGTCCATAGTTTCTTTGGTTTTATTTCATATTACCAATGTTTTGTGGCCCATTTCTCAAAGATTACTGCACCATTATTTGCTCTCACTAAAGCTTATGTATATTTAAATGGATCAAGGCGTGTGACTAAACATTCCTTTCCTTCAAGTACCTTTTAGTGAAAGCTCCAGTGCTAGCATATACAGTTGCCCTTTAGAAAATTTTGATATGTATTTTTTGTGAGAATAAAAATTCTTAAACATGTGTCAAGTCTCTTTCTTTGCTTCAAACTAAGTCAAAGTTGAAAGAAACCACATTTTGTTTTGTATTACAGTATTTGTTGAACCTTTCATTATTCTGCATCTCTTCTTAAGGAAACTGACAGTAACACATTACAATACTAACTTGCTTGTTGCAAAATGTAACTTACAATACAAAGTTGTACCGACATAACTTATATTCTTAGCACTTGTTTGTTTGTTTTGAATTTCGCACAAAGCTACACATGGGCTATCTGCACTAGCCATCCCTAATTTAGCAGTGAACGACTAGAGGGAAGACAACTAGTCATCACCACCCACCGCCAATTCTTGGGCTACTCTTTTACCAACAAATAATGCCCATGGCTGAAAGACGAACATCTTTGGTGGGACATGGATTTGAACCGTGACCCTTAAATTGCGAGTCAAGCTCCCTTACTACCAGGCCATGCCTAGCACTTTGAACTGGATTTTGTTTAATTATGAAAACATAGCATACCTTACACTAATATACCATTAATCTTTTATCCAGCCATTTTCTGGGGTCTTTTTCTCACAGTTTTCATTACTTTTTGTCACTTTGGCTTTTATGCAAAAATTGTTATTGTACTTTTAAGATGAGTCTAACCTTACCTGAGCATTGTCTGGAGAACTGGCACAAAGGTAATACGTCGTGCTAATACATGGTAAAGCCTTTTCAACTAACTGGAAACAGTTGGGCCTGAAATATATTGTATACAATAGACAGATCTTGTACTGTAAGAAAAAGTATAATAACTATATCTTCATGATTCTGAAATACTTGAAAATCTTATTATTCTTAATTAATTCATCTGCTTCTTTAAGACTAGCTATAATAACAATCAGTTACCAACTATTATCCCTTTTTTAAATCTTATTTCGTAAACAAATACCACATATTCTTGTTAAAAGCTCTTCATCATGTCTTAACTTCAATTACTAAATTTCTATGTATTTATAACTTTAGTAGAACTGAATACAAAGAACTAGAAATTACAAAAGTTATGTTACTTCATCTTGATTGAGACTACAGGAATATACACCCCTTCTTGATGGGTCTTCCTATCGGGTCAAAGTGTATGTCATCACACTTGTAGACTTACATTCAAAATTTTATTGAACTACTATTTTATGAATGTATATCAACAAGTTTGGTGTCAAACCGTAGATTATAATTCAAATTTTAGTATTATACATTAGTTAAATTTCTTAATTTTAAAAGAAAATATAAACAAAAAATATTTCCTGAATATCGATTTTTGTGTGTCATGTGGTATGTTTGGTTAAAATTAGATGTTTGTAATGTCCAACTACAAAGTTTACAGTTTCTTAAGAATTAGAAACTTAAATCACCAATATTAACAAGCTAGAATATAAAATAAGAACCTCCTATCTTTTCTATTTACTGAGATATTATTATATTTAGTGGATCAACCACCTCTTCCAGTTTTGTAAATAATTGCTTACATAACCTGCTTCACTCTATGACATGCATAACCAATTGAAAACTCAGAATGCCCCCCCCCCCCCAAGTGGTTTTCTATTTACTGAGATATTATATTTAGTGGATCAACCAACTCTTCCAGTTTTGTAAATAATTGCTTACATAACCTACTTTACTCTATGACATGTATAACCAATTGAAAACTCAGAATGTCCCCCAAGTGGTTTTCTCAAACTCTGTGAAGTGTTTACGTGGGAAAACCTTCTTTTTCATGGTAGAATCAAAGCAGAAAGGTAGGAGAGAATGGAACTCAAAATATCATTTTTTTTAGACCGAAATACAGCTTAGTTGCTAAGCCTGATAAATTACAGTGGAATTCAGTGGTATTGATACAGTAACTTATGATTTTTTGTGATTTCAAAATGCATAAATAAAACGCAAAAAAAATATTTTGTTTTACATCTTCTACACAGAAAATTTGACAAGGCTTAGCAAATTACAGCAAACAAGTACAAAGTTTGAAAGTAGAAGAGATTGTTGTTTTCTATACTCTTTTATTTACTGATCTATGTTTCAAGAAAAATAACTGAAATTTAAGAACTTATTTGTAACTAGTAATATACATATGTAATGTATAATAAGTGAATTGTGACTGTATTTTACAAAATACTGGTCCACTAGAACATAGCCAAGATAGGTCACTTTGTAAAGTCCAGTTTTATACTACAGGATTCGGTAACATGAGTGCACATGTGCCATGTCTTTGCAACTTCTGTAATGTTAGTCAAACACAGCTGAAAGGTCAACAAAATAAAAATAATAAATATACAGAGATGTATAATTTTATCGAGATTTAAGCTATTTAGACTAAACATTTGTGGTTTCGTTTTATAATTTGCAGTCATCCTAGAACGAAAAAAGTGTAATTTATATCTAGTTCCTAATTTTTTTATGATAGTTACAAGGTCAAACAAATCAACCAAACCCATACAGAGATACAATAGTGAAAATAACAGATAAAATATAAAGTTTTCTAAAAAATACGTTTAATAATTATTTGGGGGTTATTAGGAGGTTGTAAAGATTTTGCAGGTGAAATTTGACAATTTTCTGATGCATAAAAGGACTTTAATCTTGAAATAAAAATTACTTTGCATGTTGGATAGTCAACATTTAAAAAAAATGCATGAAAATCTTGAAACTTAGTAAAAAATCTGATATTTTGTGTATGAAAGCCTTGTAATGTTTACTGATAATCTTCAAAATTTCATGAAGATAAGCATACTGTATTAAAAGTTATAGTATGAAAACTACAACAAGCACAACATTTTTACAAGGTCAGTCTCTGGGACTGAACCCATACTGAGAGAGTTATTTTTTTTTATTGCAAGCCTAAGAGGATGACATTAAAATGAATGCAATAAGGTAATATACTGACAAATCACCTAAACTGCTATAGAAAATATGTAATAATACATAAGTGAGCTTATATTATATTTGATCCTACATATTAGTAACTTAAAAACAAAACTATTTTTTAATGTGCTCTATGAATGAATTTAGTACTGCAAAACACTGGAAAATAAGTCTTCAAAAAAAAAGGGGGGGGGCATTTTACCTCCCTTATTAAAAAATCAAGATACTAGTGTCTGAACAAACAAGAACACATGGTCAGTAATAAATATTTAAAGTTAATAATTTGTTTATTTAATATTAATTTGGAACTTACCTTTCAAATAAACTATCATGCACCATGTATAAATAGGTATAGCTCAGGTCAATTAGGCCTTTTGGTTTTGTTCGCTTTATAATGAAGAAAAAAAATGCAATAAATATGTTAAAAATAGAACAGACACACAATAAAACAATATTCAAGAATTTTCTTATGCTCAAATATATCAGAGAAATTGAACTTAATTATACAGCAAATTTAAGCTTATTAAACTAATAGTTTGAAAATTATATGTTCACAAAATATTACTGGTGAGCTAGACATAGTTTATTTATGGAAAAATTAAGTATGATTTAAAACCATTTCTTCTACAAAATCCCTCATGTTCTGAAATTTACATGTATTTTAACATAAAGGAAATACATGGTAAAATATACTGTAACACTGAAGTGTTTTCAAATGGTGACACCACCATGGAAAAAAGCATTCCACACCAAATACGTGGTTACAGTCTTTTGTAATTCACTAACAAACAGTTAGTTATAACAGTTTGAAAATTTGGTCAAGTAATATATTAATAAAAGCAGTGTTTTTCATCTAACCAGAGAATGAAATACAATCAGATTGACACAAATTAATGATACAAGTATTTGTTTTGAAGCCTTGTTCCAACAAATATGAAGAAAAGTTGCCCAGAGCTTAAACTGCATCTATGACAAATATAAAGATGCATTAAACATTCAGTGATTATTTTCCCTTGTTTAAAACATCAGATACTAAATAAATAATCATGACACGAAACATGCCAATCCAAGTGTTTGACAAATTTAAGTACAGATCCCATTGAATCTCTCTACCATTCTCAGTAAACTGAACCAAACTATATTCCTTTCCTAATAATGACACAAAGATAAGAATGATATTATGATTTTAATTTCACCATATTGATAAAACAGTGAACAGAAAACACCATACAACCAGTTTATCCACAAGCATTGGTTACTAAATATACAGATATTTCCCACAAAAGTAAACAATGATAATGTATAAATAATTATTCAAACTAATACATCATTTTTTAATATCTAACATACTGTCTAGTTGTTATCTTTCCTGTGCATTTTATAATAGCTGTTCACCTTGCACCTTTACATGTTAAGTCATGTAATCAGAGATAATGGAAAAATATGAATTGATTACAGAACAAAATGTTCTTTCAAGTAATATTATTAACTTTTTGAATAAGTATTCTAAACAAAATACCTGATTAATTTCATCCTGCACACTGCCCAACTTTGCACTTTCTGATCAGACGTATTAGACAAACAATACATCATAAACATTTTGCCAGGTTTTAAAAAATTCTCAAAACAATTTCAAGTTACTTCTTTCAAATTTATCAAGCCATAAATTAAACATATTCGTAATGAATTATTTTAAATTTCTAAACATTAGGCCAAATCTAGCAACAAAATTTTGACATTCACATTTCTTTTTAATAAGACTGAAGCCAAGTGAAAATCAGCTTCTGATTTTAATTACAATTGAAAATTACATTTAAGTGTTTTAGAAATAAAAAAAGTATCATTTCTCAGTTGATCAATGGTGGCTAATTGAATAAATCACCTTCATTAGATATTTTTCTTTCTTGTTTCTGATAGTTATATTATTCTAATTTCTATCAGCCCTTGCTAAAAAACAAACTCAAACTGATTAGTAATAACAACAGAATTATTCTAATTACATTTGATTTAATTTGTCAAGCTGGGCATATCAATTAAAGCTTAAATTTAAATCAGATTAAGATTCTACTGAAAGGTGTAGTTGTAATTAATAATTCAGGGTATCAAGCTGTTTCTTTAGCAGAACATACATAAAGGACACTGCAAGGTCAGAAAAAGTTAGAAGCAAGACTGTGAGACAAAAAAAAGCTTCACTTACTTTTGGATTCTCAAAGTAGAGAAGTTGCTGTTCCCTAGCTTGAAGTTCAAAGTAAAGGTTTTTCCATTTTTTGTTACTTTGACCTAAAGGTTGTAACCAAGTAATCAGAACAAAGTATACCAAAAAATCTGACAATATTCTCAATACTTTCTTTAAAATTGCTTATAAATAACAAAAGTGACGAATTTCTTTATTTTCTGTAGTACTTTAGCTTCATATATGAAATCTAAGCACTTGTTTCTTTATAAACAGGGAAAATATTTAAAGCTGTTTCCTTTCTAAATTCCTTATTTTAGAGCTTTTATTGACACATAAAAATCCTAATTTGTCTTTCAAATTATTTTAGAGAAAGAAAAATACATTACAAAATGATGATGATGATTATTATTATAGGCTGATAAAAAATACCTCCTCTTCACAAGTATATACAAGTACGATGAATAAATGTCTTATGTTACAACAGAGTTGAGTTTAGGTACCCGATACCTTTATTTGTCAAATTTTTATAATAAAAGACACAAAGTCTAAAAATGTAATTTTGAAAGTTTCGTTCTGTTTTAAAAAGTATAGCCAATATGATCAACTGATACAATTGTGAATGAAATTCCACCTTATTGTTGTTCAATTTGCTCCTTTCAACTCATTGTAAACATTATTAAACCACTTCAAAAACTTACCCTTAACTCAAGCTGTTACATCAACTTTCATGAAACTTAGTATCATTTCTAAACATTTTATTCACCCTAATTTTTATTTATTACATATATAAAGCTGTAAAATATATTTAAAAAAATTTACTACCTTTTTTTCCCATACTCAAACTTTTGTGCCTATAGCCAATCAAGTAAACTGAGAAAAACTATTGAAAGTTTTTCTATGTTAATAAAATAAAGTTTTCTAATTATTATTCTAAAAAAATTTATTTTTATATACAGACAATTATTAATTTTTTGATTTACATAAATGTCCACAAATAAATTAGTTCTTTTTTGACAGGTAGAGCAGTTATGTAATGGTTGGAAAATAATTGATTTCCTCATGATTACTAAGTGACGTACTATACATATAATGAGGACAAAGCAACACAACATACCATACAAGGTTAGATTAGACTAAAACAATACTAAACTGAAGGGAATATGAAGATATAGGCAAGGCTACATAAAACTTGTTTTTCAATGCTTGCAAGTGTGCTTTGATTTTTGGTCTCTGCCACATAACATTAATTGTTTTGAACAAGAAATATTAAAGCTACAACTTTTTTTTTTGTACTCAAAAAAGTAACAGTGTAGACAGTCAGTATATATAAAAAACAAATGAAAAAGAAGAGCAGATGGAACTCCACATATTTTAACTATGAATCATAAAAAATAAGTTTTCTTCTATATTTCATTAATAAAACTTGCCATAATAGGTGTATATATTAAAATTACTAAATTAATTTGAAAATATTTTTTTAATCAAAATGAACTAAAAAACTGTTAGTAATAGCAATTTTACTGGAGTCTGCAACTAGTATTACAAGTGTTATTTAAGTTACCATAGTGAGCTACCATTTCCTTAAGTAAGAAGTAAAATTCCTACTTTATCCTTATTATATTTGCTGTTTTTGTGATAATTAATTTCTCTCTCTGAACCTAATGCAAACAAATAAATCACAAAACCATAATTCTAGATAATACTCCGAAAACAAAAATAACTTTATTCTATTGAAAAACAAAAATTATAGCACTTACTTTTTTTATTTAAGTAACCCGTCATACGAATATCCTTTTTACGTTTAGCTGCACCTGCCTCTCTGTTCTCTTTCAAAGTGGCATAAATATCTTGAGATTTTCGTTGGACTTCTTCAGCCTTACTTAGTCCTCGTGATTCATAAGATGTCTGATATTATATACAAAATAAATGTATTAAATACTGCACATTTAAATAATCAAAGTTGTGCTATGAACTTCACAAATACAATACAATTTCATGTGAAATTCCAACAAAAAAAAACAAACACACATTTTACACAATTGCAGTCCAATCTTTCATAATAATTCCCAACAAAAACATGGAATGTTTTTAAACTGCTGTAAGATTTCATGTGAAAACTTATATAAAAAGTATGACTGAAAATACTTTTAGCCTATCACATATAACCTAACATTATAGTAAGAGTTTCAGTTACATTTTGTTCGTAGGCCGCTGCTCATGAGTCACAGTAGTCACAAAAACTGATGTTTTTTGTCAAAATATTTTCCAAATTGCAAAAGTTTTAGACACTAAGTTATAAGTTGTTTCCAGCATTATAGTTTAAAATCTCAAAATGTTATTCTCAGAATACTGGTTGTTTACAACATCCATAAGTTTAATTTTGTTCACAGTATTTACCATCAATAATACATGTATTTAAATCTTTTCTTCACCAAGAATTTTAAAAATCTGAAAAACCATTAATAAACCTTGTTTTCTACATAAACAAGCTAAAGAGAAAAATTATACAGTCTCGTAAAATAAGTGTTTTTACTGCTAATAAAGTCACACTTAACTTATTTCACGAGTTATGCAATAAACAATGAAAATATTGGCAAAATTAAAAAAAAGGGTTTAAGATTTGAGGACTTTTTTTACTACTGATCATCTTTCATGTAAAGGTCAATTACAAGTAACAATTAACACTAAATATCTTTTATAGTTTTGTCACTTATACACAAAAAATATGATAAATGCAAAAGTGATATTGCCCTCAAACCCACACTTGTGGTTCATATCACACTGCAATTTTGAAGTAACTATTGCTCAAACTCAAAGTGGGCTTAAAAACTCTAGCCAAAAAGTTAATTTCTATTGAAAATGGACTGATAATGTGCAATATTGTCAGTTACAATTTTGATGACAACTATCTGGTATTAAAAGTGTCTGTTGTCAAGCAGCCAAACACCATTTCTGCCTATGAAATGGACCTTACTACAACAACCCCATATTAGTTGTTACGCTATGTCTAAGTACACTTCAAGTTTTGACAAATAGATACTTCAAACTTTCAGATCCAAAGTAAGTATTTTGAGTTTTTCTTGTAACTACATAAAAGTCCAATAAATAAAATTTTGAAATACTTTAGGAGGAATGAGCTCTGGTTTAATATTGAATACATGACAGCTTAAGCTTTAGTTCTATGAGAGTTTTCAAAGTCATTTTTTCTTTCCTTTTCCTTAGCAATTTTTAAGAAAAATCATATGAACATTTTTCCCTTTTTTGTTTTCTTTGACCACCAGCATATTTTTTACAAAAGGACTCAGTTAAGAATGATCTAAGTTTTCCCATATGAATATATATAAAAGCTTACCAATTAAAAGAAAATAATAACCTGCCAAATAGGTTAAAAATTATCTGGGCCTTTCTGGTTATTAAACATACAAATTTTGCTATAATTATTTTTAAATTTAAAACCTATTATGTTGTTATATTTTGAATTTTGGTGTTCAAAAAAATTGTTAAAAGATTGTACAAACTAATGAACAATAAGATTTATTATTATTATTATTATTATATTCTAGTATTTTTGAATAACTATTTCTAGCTATTTTCAAAAATGTTGTTTAATGCAATGGTTCACTGTTGAAATACGATTTTTCAACTAATCTAATCCTTTGCAATTTTGCATCTAATATGTTTTCTGGAATATGCAGAATTTTTGTCAAGTGTATTTATATAAATAGTGTGAGACAAGTTCCAATAATAGCAAAGAGTTATTAACAATTATAAACTGTAGTGATCAAAGTTACTATATTTTATGTAACAAGTTATCCTGTAGGAATTCTTTGTGTAAAAAGTTTGAGTTGATTTGCTTTATTTAACCTTTATGAAATTTTGTATTGTGGTTTGCAAAAAAATATACTGCCTTGGGTACCAGCATATAGTGTATATAGGTAAGGTTTTGAAACTTGCCCAATTTCTACTTGAAGAATAATTGTGGAATATACTGCTACATGTATCCATTATCCCAAACAACACAGCATATCATAATTTAATTTTTAAGAAACATATGTGCATATTTCATTTTTTAATTTCTCCATCACTTGAAAGTTAAATATACATAAACATAGTGGAATAGAACTTCATCAACCTTGTTCTACACAATTTAACAAGAATAGATCCAAGTAGGATCACAAGATAAAAACAAATTACACTATTTACCCATACAAGCTGCAAAACAATTACAGTTTTAAAATTTTAACTTCTGAACTATAAAAGTGCACCTTTATCTACTGTATATGTTGAGTATTTAACTGAGAACAAGTTTTTGGCAGTCAGAGGAATTGCACACAAGTTCTTTTCTACCTACAAAAGCAACTTTTGTTAAGAACTGCTTTGCCCTATTTTATAAGTAAATTTTTCACACTTAAAAACAGTACATATATTTAATAACTTTCCATCCTAGAGTAAGCAGCCATGCCTAGGGTAAAATCACTTGAACGAATGGTGATAAATACATCAATGATCACTAAAACATGGGTTAAATAAAAGAAATTCCAAACCTCAACTTTTTGACCATTGAATCAACTCAATATAGCTCGATTTTCAACTCCTCAAGCATATTATAGACCTAATCAGCATAATCTCCTTAAAGCTACATACGGTGCAATTCAGAAAATATTCTTTTTTAAAACCATAAAATGTATTATTTGTTTGTTCATTGTTAAGCAGAAAACTACACAATGCACTATGGGTAGCGAAACCCAATTTTTAGAATTTTATACCTGCAAACTTACCACTGATCCCCTGGGCTCACAAAGCTACACAATGCACTATTTGTGCTGTGTCCACTATGGGTATCACAACCAGGTTTTTAGAATTTTATGCCTGCAGACTTACTACTGAGCCTCTGGGGGATGGGCTATATATATACAGTGCCTTGCAAAAGTATTCACCTCCCCCCCCCCTGCAAAGTTTCCACATTTTGTTGCTATCTAAGCTTGCAATCATGAAACTTTTAAATGGGACTTTATATTTAGAATCCACAAAATCTACTTCAAACTGAGAAAGCAAAAAAAAAAAGACAGTTTTTAAAGAAAATTAGAATATTCTCAATTGCATAACCATTCAACCCCTTTGTCATGGCAACCTTAAATCAGTTCAGGTGCAAAAAGTAGTTTGAAAGGTCAAAAACTAAGCACAATGGTCTCTATCTCTGTGTAATCAAAGTGGTTTAACTTGATTTCAGAGTAAATGGATCTGTTCAAGCCACAGCTCACATAATGATATGACAAATCAACCATGAAGACCAAGGATCTTTCCTAACAAGTCAGGAATAAAGTAATAGAGAAGCACAGATCAAAAGAATGTTACAAGAACATTTCAAAGTCTCTGATTATCCCTTTGAGTACTGTGAAGTCCATCATTAAGAAGTGGAATGTCCTTCATACTGCCCAGTCACTACCGAGATCTGACCGCCCTTCAAAAATAAGCAGTCAGGCAAACAGGAAACTGATTAGAGATGCTACTGTGAAGACAACAGTGGCTTTGACAGATTTGTAACGTTCCATGTCTGAGATGGGAGTCAGTGTTCATACATCGACAATAACCCGGCCTGTGTAGACAAGTGGCAAGAAAGAAGCCATTACTGGAAAAGAATCCTCTTAAATCTCATATAGAGTTTGCAAATGATACTGCAGACATGTGTCCGAAGGTTTTTGTGGTCAGACAAGACAAAATTTGAGCTTTTTGGTCTAAAATCAGAGAGTCATGTCTGGCAGAAGCCCAACACAGCACATCACCCAGTCAACACCATCCCAACTGTCAAGCATGGTGGTGGCAGCATCATATTATGGGGAAGATCGATGGTGAAAAGTAAAGGTTAATCCTAGAGGAAAACCTGTTGGAGTCAGCCAAGAATCTAAAACTGGATCGAAAATTAACGTTTCAGCAGGACAATGACCTGAAGCACAAGGCCAAAGCCACACTGGAGTGGTTTCAAAAGAAGAAAGTGAATGTCCTGGAGTGGCCCAGTCAAAGTCCTGACTTGAATCCAATGGAAAATTTATGGTAAGACTTGAAGATTGCAGTCCATCAATGATCCACACTGAACTTGTCAGAATTGGAGCAATTTTGCCAAGAAGAATGGGCAAAAATTATATCATCTCATTGTGCAAAGTTGGTAGAGACCTATCCAAAAAGACTCACAACAGTAATTGCTGCCAAAGATGCTTCCTCCAAGTACTGACTGAATACTCATGTAATCAGCAAATTTCAATTTATATATTTTCTTTGCAGGTTTTGCTGCCATTCAACCTTCTTCACACATAACAGAGTTAAGTTTGATCATTAGTTTCAATAAAAACAAGTTTATTAAAAAAACTGTTTACATTATTTGTATTTCATCAAAATGTGACATTATTGGTAGAGTGTGAATACTTTGCACTGTAGATATATACACATGTATATATGTAAATTTATAATTTCCCTTACTTTATTTGGCTAAGCGAAGATCTTCAGAAACAGTTCTCTATTTGGAAGATTTGTCCAGTAAATTAAACAATAGCAGTAATTAACTTTTCATATTTTACTGTTTTTAGCTATAATTTTTGTACATGTTTCTTTTGTTCAACCATATTTTACATGCACTTTAAAGATAACCAACAAAAAAATGGCCATATTATGAAAAAAAGCTATGGAACAGTCAACTTACTTAATGGTTTATCTGATCTAATATCTGCTAATAAGTGACAAGTATAATATACGTAAAAACAACTAATGTTATTTTTAATAGTTTATTTAATTCTTTAAATATAAGTACTTTTGTAGTTACATGCTTTACATATTCAAGGTGAGCTTTTGATGTTCAACCAGGATTAAAACACAATTTATAGAAAATACAAGATACGTATTTATATCGTGAACAGTTTCAAAACAAATGAAGGTTGAATAACTTTCACCATGTTTATCATACACACACTACACCTAAGTATTACCTTGAGGACTGGTTCACCCAGAGTATGCCCTTCTACAATCTGTTCATTTTTGTATCGATTAATGACAGCTTCCAAACTGTTGAAAAAAACTGTTTAGTATCAGTACACAGATTACTTTTTACTCAATACTTTCAAAATGCTATTTATATCACACATATGAAAATATCAATTATTAAACTACATAACACCCTAGCCAGAAAAATGTGATATATATATATTAATTTATATATTTTGATTGATTGATAATGCTAATCACTGCTTGGAAATACTTTCACAAATAGTGCAGTAACTTAATAAGCAGGATTTAAAAAATGTAAATATGAAGATTAAAATTAAAATCATGTTTATGATATTCTGAAACTATATATTTATTATGTCTGAGTGATATGAATAATTCTCATATTTAAATGATACTTAAATTTCATGAAGTAATAAATCCTCCTACCTATCAAAACACCTTCCTCCCATTAAATATCTGTTTCCTCGATGTTCAATACGAAAGCGTTGAATAGTATTGTTGATATGAAAGAATAAGGAATAATTCCCAGGAGAGTTGTCTGAAGGGCGAACTAAAAAGCTACCCGGTCCCACTTCAGGCGGTTCAGTAAGAAGAAAACAAAAATAAATTGAAGCATTCATTTAATAATAATTCACTCTTGTTATGGCTGGTTCCAAATACCTTTTTTTCACATGTACTTAGGTAGATGGTTCGGAACCATCAAAATAAAAAATTGCATAAATAGCTGTTCATAGAATTAGATGACAGTTGCACATTGTTTTCATTATCATTTATTAAAGTTTTAATCTTACATAATAAATAGACATTAAAACAAAAAAACTAACTCAATTATGTAATCCCATAACAAGTGACAACAGTGTAGAACATCATTTTATAAAGTTTTAGGTATAGCTTCTTGATGAAGTATTTACTATTCTGAACAAGAACAACACCTTACAGAACTCGAGCTGTACGGCTAGACCAGACACCTCAAAGTTCAGGTACTAACATTCCTAGTTTAGAAATGCTTACCAGAGTGAACGAAGTTTGCACATAACCATCTAAGTGGCTACTCTTAACAAATAGTGAGATTGACAGTCAATTATTAACCACCACAGTTAAAGTGCACGTCATGTTCAGCAGATATTACAGCTCAAGCCTTGGGCTTTCTGTTCCACAGCATAACATGCTAGCCACTAGACCAAGTCCTGTCTCACTTCTTGTATAGTGAAGCAATCCAGTGAAAAACGTAAATCAGAATAATATTAAACTAAGTACAGTAATACCCCATTTAGTGCTCAGGAAGGGTTCCTGAGAACAGAGCTCAAAACAAATCAGTTATAAAGAGCGTCATTTTAACACATTAATGGAGATATGTAACTAAAGGCATTGTTTTTTTTACCTGTTTTTGTACAAGTGCTTTATTTAGGTACTGGTAAATTTAACGTAAATTACTCACTATAATATCCTCCTCGCTGGAAAAAAAGCAAATTTTTAATAGCCTTTAATCTGTTTGGTCACAGAGCCAAATACAAAATCAGACCCCCTCCTGCCACACCCACCTGTCACATGCTTTCTTTCAGGATTTGTCAATACTTAAGTTTGTCTTAATTTTACAACTATATTAGTTATAACCAATAGACGGACATGGTTTATCTATCAAATTACCAATTATATTAAGTTGTTTTCTGTACAGAAATTTGTAGACCACTTCCTAAGAAAATGTTTTTTTTCCTCAAGGGAACGATACTGTACAGATGGATGACATTTTAATGGTTCACATTGCATAGCTAGAAATGACACAAAAATTGTGATAGTTACGGGACATTGTCTGCTTTTTGCATGTTATTATTCTATGTTTTTTGTTGCATCATTTTATTAAATAAAAATTATTGAGCTCACTACTACCATCAGTATGAAAAAGTAATGTTCAGAGAGTTATGGATTTTCATAATTTTCTCTCTCTCGTGAAAAAAAAAAAAAATCTCTCAAGGAGACAAGAACTCCATAACGAATCAGCTTATAGCAGGGTCTTACTGTGCTTGAACACTAGTCAACCCCAGATGAAGAATGGCCATTTCGTGATCCATGGTGGGTTTCAAATCAATCATAATATTTTGGTTAAATATAAATTAAGATCATTTATGGCTATCATCTTCAACATTTTACACCCTTTCCATACAGAGATATGAGCATAACCGATTCCAGAAAATAATTAAATATAATATTTATACAAGTTTCATCTCTATTTCTCTCTTTATTTCTATTAAACATTTTAGCATTTTTTTATTTAGGTTTTTGCACTGGATCTGCCCCGAGTCAAATTAATAAAAAATATACACCAGAATAACACTAAACTAAAAATTTGAATGTTAGTTAACTCAAGTAAAAAAATGTATACCAAAATTATATTCATCTCAACATACAAACATGAATCAATTCTAGTAAAACATTTATACCAGAGAAATAATAATCTCAACTATTCAAATCAAGTAAAAAGTATATAATGAAATGATAATTTCAACATCTATACACTAGTAAACTCCAGTAGGAAATGTATTCTGGAAAGATAATAATAAAATAATATATACACACTAGTCAAAGCACAAAGGTCACATGTATATATGCAACATCATTTGTGATATAAACATTAACTTTATAAGATAAAACCCTTTTCTTTAGCATGCATATTCCCTTTCCAAATGTGAATTTTAGGTTATATGAGTACAAAAAAAAAAGGTGTGAATGCAAGACAGTGTATTGGGTCTTTTCAAATAAAATTCCAGAAAACATTAGCATAATAAATTCACTGAACCAGTAATTAATATGCAAGAAGTATCATTCAACATTGCACAGTTCTAAATTTCAAATGGAATAAAAATATAGCTTTTCTGGAAATCCACTAAAAAATGGTTATAGCTACATATATCAACATTAATTTTATGAATTACAAAGAAATAGAATTGTCTTACCTGATGTTAAAACTTGAGCTCCTGTATTTGGTAAAAGTGTAAGGATTTTGCATGTACTGTTAATTAATATTATCATACTATCTTTTGGCCATAAAAGATATAGAACAATACAAAATTTCAAAAAACTTTAAATAAGCCCTTTTTTGTAATGAGAAACAACAATTAATTTGGGAAATTCTAAGAATCGTAATTCATATAAAAAAAATTAAACTCAATGTTATTTGTTTTCTCTCATAACTAAAATTTGTGCTCAATCTATTTTTGAATTCAACAACTGTCTTCAAGTTAGACCAATTCTGAAGAAATTCATCCCCATCAATACCTCTGTATGTGGACAAATAAGAAAATAGAGCCAGGCCTTTTGTAATGGTGAATTTTCTTTTTATATAAATATGGTATCTGAACTGTCTTTTATATTTCTTTCTCACTTGATTCATAAATACTACAGATGAAAGAAAAAAAAAAACTACACATTAAACAGCTTCTCTACTGAACAGTTCAGAAGAATAAACTAATAGCATTAGTGCTACTTAATCTAAAAACACTTCAAACGTAGGCTACTTGTTGTGAGTAAAGATCAACTCAAACAACATACATATGAATATAGCACAATTTCTCAATCTCAATTTAAGATTATAGTTGGGGTAATCAAGGTGCACTTACAGGGTTTCCCCAAGATTTCCAGTTAATATGGAATATGTTTGAGCTTAACACAATTTCAATTTCTTATAATTTGTTTCTATAATACCGTAAATACTACTAGACTATAGTAATTTTTATGTTTTTCCTATCAATATTCAGCTCTTCACAGCAATTGTTATATTAAACCAAATCTACAAAATAACTATGATGGTTATAATAAACAATTTTCATCCACTTAGCTCAAAAGCAACAAAAGCTTACTCATTAATTCTTTTTTTTACTACACCCATCAATCATTGGGTTATATCTATTTGATTCCTATTTCTGAAAATCAAGGTAAATACCAATGAAGGAGCCATATTTACTTTCTTTCAACCATCTGGTTGAGCTGGCATTGTTAATTAACTCTATGGTTATGGGTAGGTCCACTGAGCTCAGCTCGTATGCAGAATGATACACTGTTCAACAATACTTACAATAACTCTGAGCTTTCTTAGCGTATCTTTATAAAGATCTTGTTAAAGATTACAAGTATTTTGTACACAAAGAATGAGATTGTTTTAATTATTTTAATTAGAAATTTCTAATTTTTGTATTGTAATTATTTACACTCAGACTGAATATTTCAAGTATTATCATTAACATATTGTGCAGTAAAATGTTTAAAATAAAAAATTTACATAACTTTTAATTTTTTGCCAAATAATCTTGAAAACCTTCTTAGTTTATATACTTAATTGTAAATTTTTACTTTTTCACAAAAAGTTTATTTTGATGTTTTATTTCCTTTCCTATCCTTTAGTATTATTACTTATCATGACACATGTGAGTAGGCATTCTCAGGGTTTCCTCAGCAGCGACACTTTAGCTGTCATCAAAACCTTTGGACATTTGCCAACTACACTAAGCCTGATAAACTGAGGTAGTCTGACTTATATTTTTAAAAAATTATTAAATTTTCTAATATGCATTTTAAAATATAATTAACACATAATTATCTGAAATATAAAACTCAAAACTAAAATAAAATTTAATTGTCTATCTAACTAACATACTTATAGGTGAAAAATAACACTCAAGTGCTAGCGATGACACAAGCAGCAACAATGCTAAGAGCATTTGACAAGTTCTCTGTGGAATTCTTCAACCCAATTTTAAAATAAATGTTGGAATATAGTATTTCAAAACATGGATTGTTTTGTTTTGGGTATTACAATGTTTTTTGGAGTCTTTTTTGTTCCAAAATACTGGATAACTTTGTGTTAAAGGTGGGCATAATCTATTTAAATCAGAAAAAGTTTCCTGATTTTTTATTTTTACATGTAATCACATCAGTTACATTACCATCAACTAAAATTACTATTTTAATACTATTACTATTAAGATTACAGCTTCATATTAAACCCTATTTTGAATCTAACTGGTGTTAGACACTCCACAAAAGTCACAAGTTGTGACACACTTCCTCAGAACTGCTCTACCATAAACATTGTTTTCTTCAAAAGTATTCTGTTTCAAAGGTTTATAATGATCTTTTCAAAAGCTAACCTAAAAAACCTGACAAAACAGGAGAAACATACTTTTTGCAAGTTTCTCTACTGCAGCCTCTTTTGTGATATTTCCATGAAACCATGGGTAGATTTCGTTGGCATCAACATCATCATCCTACAGGGGGGAAAAAAAATCAATAAAATCTAATTTACTATTACACACACACACACACACACACGCATATATATATATCCAACACTAAATTATCAAAAATTTTTCACTTATCAGACTTTAGAATTAAACATGTAAATAATGATTTTCTACAGTACACAATGTTGAGATGCAAACAATATTAAACAACAATTTATTTCATTCTTGTATACAAGGCATCCACTTCACAATCGATACAGTTAAAATGCTGCACAGACTAACTGAAAAAAAAACATGTTTCCCAATGACTGCACTTACCAAACTAAGGATGAATGAGAATGAAGTTGTAACATTTGATGTTAATAAATCCTTTTAGACCAGAACATGCAACCTTGCCTTAATAAACAATCACAATGTGCCCCTGTAGTTCTGCAAACTGTAGGACTTTACAAGACTGCATGAATATAACAATCCCAAAACTAAAACATACAACATTTGTTGGAACCCAAAAACATGTGGGAGTTTAACAGAAATAATACAATCTATGTATGGTAGTTCAGTCACCTGTTTCAATGACAAGCAGTAACCAATTTTAACCATTTTCTTTTTTTACTTTGCTTTCCAAAAAAAGCAATCACTGTAAATATAAAGCTCAATAACTTCACCACTAAAAACACTTAATCAGTATTTACTAAACTTTGTTGACTGAAACAGTGACAAATACCAATGATTGATCACCGATATTTAACTGTAATTGGCAAAAAAGATACCAGAGTTGCAATGAGAAACTGATGTTAATTTGTTTCTTTCTGTAATGCAAAAGAATTGAATTCTAAAGAAAAAATCATTTTACCTGTATTTGCATTTTAATATCAGTAAGCTATTCATAAAAAATTTAAGGAGAGAGCTTATATTTTTTTAGTTATCAATACATACACATATGAATTTTTGAGTTTAACTACTTTTTGCAAGTTTCTTTACAGCAGCCTCTTTTGTAAAATTTTCATAAAACCATGGGTAGATTTCACTGGCATCAACATTTTATCATGTATAAAGTTTCATGTTCTATTTCTATTGCATCATGTACAAATCATTAAACATGACAAAAAATAATTTATTCTGGTTAAGAAGTTAGCACACAGGATCACCTACAAAAGTTATCATGTTTTCAAACAAGACCCAAATCTTGAGTGCTTTCGAACAGTTGACTATTCTTCTTCTTACTCTCCTGAAGGAGAATAGTCAACTATTCAAAAGTGCTTGAGTTTTGGGTCTCATTTGAATACATTGAAAAATAATTTATTTTATTTTCACAACATCTTCGTCTTATCCAATGAAATATGTGTTGTAGCTCACAAAAAAATGTTCTAGTATATTTATAGGCTGATACCTTTATCAAATGTCTGTTAATCACAAAATATTTCATTACATATACATGTTAGTATCTTTGTTCAAACCTCAGGATCACAATCCATATACTGAATCAGACTGGTGGTCAAACATTGATAATGCTATTCTTATTTTTTAACCTATTTGCATATGAAACATCAGTATTGTGTTATTTACTCCAACATATCTTCAAGTATTAACTATGGTTGTTATTAAACTCTACAATATTAGCAATGCTCATGTCTTCTACAATTATAAAATGAGAAACTGTGTTTTGGCAGCATTTAGATGGTAGATTAACATGTAAAATCTTACAATATAATAATTTGGGAAAAACAGAAGTCTGTCCATTGAGTTGCACTTCAATGAACCAATTTTTTCTGACATTCACCTCTATCCATGGTACATTCATTCAATTGGTCACAAATTTATGTCTATCAAGGTGTAAATATTAACAGGTTTCTAGTGCAAGTGATTTCTTTAACACGATGACTACCGGCTACTAACTTTCTTAATAAGCAATGCAAGTCTTGCTATATTTCATTCCAACAATAAAACTAGTGGATGAATATGTTCGAAACTTCATAAGAACTTTCCTAAATGTATGTAGTTTAAGAAACATAAAGCCTGTTACTTTTGATAAATTTAGTTATTTTGCATTATGATCTTTAATATCTTGGAAAATTACATTAGGAAATGGTATTTATAAGAAATGATTACGATATTTATATTTGTTCCAGATTTGAACTTATTACTTTTTATGTTTTAGTACATTATGTTGGAATCTCAAAAAATTTGTATCGTCCATAAAATGCAAATTTTATCTATTTTTAATTTTTTCATAATCACGTACTCTCCTTATGGTTTCAAGTAATATACAAGACCCAAAAAATGATATTTGTAAATAAACCTAAACAATAAGTGAGTATTTTTATTTTTTAACTAGGATTTCATGTTTATATATGTACATAAAAATATTTTAATTTTGTATCATAAATATATTTTTATTTCAAGTTTATCTTTCATTGCAGTCGTACTTTTGTTTATTGTACTGAATAAACCGTGGGGTCAGCAGTGTGAACTTTGTACGTTTTCTGTGAACTATCTCCTCCCTGTTGGGGGGTCACTCTCGTTCAACCGAGTGTGGGCGCATTTGAACGTTACTGTAGATATGATAGTAAGAAAGCTTTTCGGTACTTGAATATCATTTCTTTTGAACTTT
>NW_013666498.1:149904-150538 GCF_000517525.1 Limulus polyphemus
AATAAAATTTATATATATCAGTTAGACTGTTTTAATTCTAAAGCAATAACAACAGAAGTGTGGGTCTTACTACAGAGTAAAGATTATAAGAAGGAAATTTATAAAATTCTTATGTGGTACTGGTACTTGTAGTATTACGTACAAATTACACAAGTTTATCATTCTAAATACTGAATCATATTATTATTATTATGAACTAAATATAAAATTATGCTAAATTATTGAACTTAAAACTACAAATTTAAATGCAAAAGATATAAAAAATCACAAACTCTTTCAGTTCAAAGTCCTAAGCCTAATTCATGTAAAGATCTTGCACTCGCCAGTCGATAGCTCTTAACCCTAACAATCATGGATCAACTTCTTTCCTAAAAAATATATCTATTTTCAGTTAATATTCCAATATAATGATTAATATAAACAGATATACGATGCAGCATGACTTAAGCTACTATATAAAAATAATAAAAGTCACGTACATCGCATGCAGTTTTTCCAGAAGCAAGTTTTCTAATGCTCATAGAAAAGCACTATTGGCCAGTACTATATACAACCTCTACATGAAATGGCAGTTACTATATAAGCACCACCCACATTCATATTGTAAAATCCAGAGACAACGTTTCGTCACGTG
>NW_013666498.1:151161-156091 GCF_000517525.1 Limulus polyphemus
GATTTTGCCCTCAGATAAGATCAAAATGGCCACGGAAGATAAAGGGTTAATTATGCAATAGGAATGTTGAGCCTTATTGTGAACTCTATCTTAGATACTGCTAATTTTATGGCTTTGAGTTATGTTTTATGCCAGAATGACTGTTGAGTGCACCACCAGTGGTACATGAGATCCTGTCTTTACCCATTTAAGCTTTAGCCTTCATGTGCCACCAGTGGTGCACACTATGATTTAAATAACAATGATCAAATGATCATAATTTTTTTTCAGAATAATTTTGCCATTTTTATAGAATAACTATGAATATTTCACAATTTTATGGTCATAAAAAGGGACATAAGATAATATGATCCCTACTGTGGATGATAATAGTTCAAGGATTGTGATAGGAAGACTACAATGTACTTGGAGTGTTTCAATGACAAACATAAATGAAAATTAGAACAAATTAAAATATTCATTGTCTACCCTTTTTTTTCCAATTTTCACAATAGGCTTTCTAAAAAAAAAACAATGTCTAATTAGATTTCTTGCTCCACTTACTCATCAGGGACATTTTATTCTTATTACATTACAGTTTTCATAACAGTTTTTTTACTTATGAAAAAAAGTCTCAATTAATTTGTTTGTTTTTGCTTCAATTATTCACAATGAAAAACTTAATGCTAGTCTGTAGATGTAATTTTAAAATAAAAAGTGATTTAATCATGTAAATTTGTTTTATTTCAGTTGTCCTTTCAACATTGCTTCTGTGCTCCACCAGTGGTACATGATGGAAGGCGTGGCTCTATTATAGCCATCCATACAAAATAAATGCTTTAATATAGAACTTTGGAGGTATGAAGTACAGATATATCTTATAGGTGCTGTGTACCACGGTTGGCTCATAATGTTCAACAGCAAACATGCAAATGCATCACTAGTGGTGCACAATGTTGTGAAAGTGTTAAAAATGGTGTTCACATGAAAGTTTTGTGAACATCTTTTCCAATTTGAATCCAATAATCCTTAGTTTTAGACTATAGCTTGAAATACCACAACTCTATAAATTTTGTCACAATAATATGAACTTTAAGGGAAAAAAAATTGTCATTTTAGGTAAAATCTTTATACCTTATGTATCCATTTAAAACTTTTACCACATACACAACTGTCAAGTATTGTTTTCCTTTTATATATATAAGAATCTGGTTCGTAAATACTGTGGTTTGATAAAATATTAAATACTTTTTCCCCTAAAGTAAATATATCTGTTGAGGAGTTTAAAAGATGCTTAATGCTAAGAAATTAGCTATATAATATTCTATATGGTTGAGCAATTCACACGTATCAACCATTATTATTTATATCATGTGAAAAATACCATGAGCCAGTTTTCCGATCAACAAACACTCAAATCCTGGTAGTATTTACTTACCAGTTCTTCTACTAACTCCTGGAATATTAAACCACTTTCTTGTGTTCTGTGTAGTGTTGCCCACAGCCAACCATCACCCATGTCATTCTGTATGGTGAAGATGTCTCCTTTCTGAAAGCTAAAATTTAGAAAATGCTTTAGCCAGCAAAGTACTAAAGAGATTTGTTAGAGAATGGATCTTTCTAAATTTCAGTTACCACTAGAAAAGTGTACCTCAGATTGGTCTTCCCTGAAAATATCCCTAAATATTATTTTTGTATCAAGTTCTAATCATGAGAAACAATAATATTTTTACAAAATGTCAGTCTTATGTTGTAAATGGAAAAAATGATCTAGTGTATTTATCAGCTTTATCAAATTTCTGTTAATCATAAGATAGATGTCATTTTATGTTTAAGTAAATTGATGTCTTTAATGAAAATGTTTTATCTTGGCTTAAAAAGTGTGTATAAAGTTTAGTGTTCACTTTCTTTTATAATTACTGAAGTTTATCTTCAATTTCTGTTTTCTTTGTTCTTAAATTTCTTTTATCAAGTGCTTATTCTGAATGCATTTTATGGTGAACATTTGGAATACTGAATTTTATACTTCAGTATAATAAAAAAAATTAGATAATAAAATGTTAAGCAATATACATTTCATTTATTGAAATATTATATTCAGGCTTTTTAATGATTATTAATAATGAATGGTTATATCAAAACATGATAATTATTTGTACTGCAGATTTAATTCCTGTCACCAAAATCCCCTAAAGATTTGCAGCATTGTAACATGTTTATAAAACAGAAATTTAGTAATGCTCATTTTGTAAGCCCCTCCAAACTATTATCTACAAACTTTGTAACTTCATTCTAACTGCCCTTGGAACTAAAACATGCATCAGTCATATACTTAAAGAAGAAAGCAATAGCAAGGTGAACCAACTGTTCACTTTGGAGGAGGATAAACCTTAATACATTACTTTGGGTAAACTTGTAATTCTTCCATACATAATCTCAACTAAAAACTAATTATTTGAGAATCTTAGCATGTAAAAAACTATTAAAAACTCTACTAGTTGTGAGGGGCTTACACAAAAAAAAACGTTTTGGGACAAAGTTAAGCTATATCATAAACACAATTTGTCATACATTGTAGTCCTGATATGAAAAATTTGATAGTGGAAATTAATAAGTTGTGAAGATACTGAAATTTGCCATTGTTTGTGGATATTAATATGCATTTCATATTTTACAGTTGACCTATGGGCTAAATGACCAAGTTACAGTCCTGAAGTTTTAAGCATAGCCATCCTTAATTAAGAACCAGTGACCAGAGGGAAGGCAAATAGTCACTAGCACACACAACATATGTGGTTACTGTGAGCTAAATAGTTAGATCAACTGTCACAGTTATAGTGCCTTCATAGCCAATAGAGTTAAGATTATCAATAAATCATCATGGCTCAAAGCTGAGCCTTCCAATCCAAAGCCCACCATGCTATTCACTGGGCCATCCCCAGCCTATGTTTATATTTGTACGAGTATTTGAACTTGTTAAAGGTGTATATCGAGGACATCAACTAGTTCACACCCCTAATTGAGGTCTAATTTTCAAATAAGGATACCTCCAGTTAGAAATTTTGCACAAATGGTGATTTGAGACCACTTCAGTGCCATCTATCAAAGTTTTGGTTAAATCTGAATCAGACCTTGATTGCAGATTGCTAAGAATGCGTGTTCATGTGTTTTTTATGATAATAAGGAAACACAGCTAAGAGGTTGATCATTGGTCATCCAGGGTAAATACTGGTCACATGATGGTCAAACATTATTTAGCAAGCAATACATAAAGTAAGGTAAAACTAACTGCTACATCTTCATTCTTATTCTCTAATGTAAAATGGTATGTACAAAATTAAACTTAGGCTACAGTTTTTATTTGAAGTACAAAACATTAAATCTCAGTGTTTCCATCTACTTGTGAATAAAGCCTTATTGTTAGCAACACTTACATTTGAAATTATGTTTTAAAAGATTTGCAAGTATTATTTTCCATCAAATTTAATGTAAGCAAAAGGCCTAGAAAGTGTTTAACAACATATTTTGTCACGCTTACCAAAAATTATTACTTCAATAACATAAGAGTCTAAATTAAACTAATTGTTATTCTTTACCCCAAGTTTAATTTTTAATTTATACTAACAAAAAAGCCATTTTCTAATGTATACAGAAAATGAAAATGCTACTAAACCATATGCAGAACTTGTAGAGGCTTGCAAATATGAATTGAAAAGACAAGTTGTTGTAAAGCCTTTTCCTAGCAGATCTGGGTCAGAAATATTGCTAAGAGAGTTCAAATATCAAATCCAAAAGATGTTACAATTAAGAAATAAAAACAGTATACTATTAAAATACTGTAGATATAAATCAGATATAGTCTAATGTTACTTAAGTTTTCTTTATCTGTAAAGTTTTAAAGTAGCAATTACTTGTATATTGTTACGCAGTGGAAGTTACGTGATGCTAGTAACACGTCATGAGATTCTAGAAGGATCATGTCTGTTCATGGCAACTCTAGTCTTTTTTACATGCCCTCTATTCTTGTATATAAGCATGCCAGACAATGGATCGGAACGAGAATAATAGCAGACAGAGAGATTGAAGATATAGACAGATAATAGAGTCAAGCCGTAAGTAAAGTGTGTAAATTATAGCGTGTGTTTAAGTTAAAGTGACTGTGGAAATTAAGTGTATTGCAAAGTTGTATTGAGAAAGAATAAACTAGTTTTATTTAAGAAAGGACTTGTATCACTGAAGTTCTTCGGGAAGAAATTTTACGGGAAATTAACAAATGAACAGAGACATAAATTGGTGTCAGAGAGTGGGATAAAAGAAAAAAGAAGAAGATGGAAACGAGAAGTGACAAATCAAACTACAGCTTAGCAGATTTGATGGCAGCAATACAAGAACAGCAAAAGAAACAAGAAGATCGAGAAGATAAACAAGAAAAGAGACAACAAATGCAGTGGCAAGAAAATTTGCAACAGTGGCATCTCGAACAGCAAAATAAACAAGAAAAGAGATTACAGCAGTTGTTGAAAGAAAAAGAATAGAAACAAGAAGAACGAGATAAAAAACAAGAAGAGAGACTACAGCAGATGTTGGAGGATAAAGAAAAGAAACAAGAAGAGAGATTACAGCAGTTGTTGGAGGAAAAAGAAAAGAAACAAGAAGAGAAGTTACAGCAATGGTTGGAGGAGAAAGAAAATAAACAAAAAGAGAGGTTACAGTAATGTTTGGAGGAGAAAGAAAATAAACAAGACGAGAGGTTACAGCAATGTTTGGAGGAGAAAGAAAATAAACAAGAAGAGAGACTACAGCAGTGGCAACTGGAACAAGAAAGGAAACAGGAAGAAAGTCTCCAACAGTTGCAGGAAAGTCAACAATAGTGGCAAGAAGTACAAATGGAAAACATTAGTAAATTTCAAATAGAATTAGTATACATTAAAGGAAGTTTTACTAGTCTTTT
>NW_013666498.1:156291-158024 GCF_000517525.1 Limulus polyphemus
CCGTTAGGCAGTCTCAGGACTATATTAACCATGGACCAATCCAGCCCCCAGACAACACGGAAGCCCCTTCCAGACCCCACAGCTAAACCCTAATGCAAACATATTCAGTCCTGCCAGAAATCACATTCCAGACACGAGTGTCAGCAATAGGTGTGATCTAGTATGAAGGAAGCCACAGAAATTTGATGGGAAGCATATAGAGCACACTTTGAGCTCCTGGCAGAAATGAATGAATGGACAGAAGAGCAGAAAGCAGTATATCTGGCAACGAGCTTGAAGGGACAACCACTGGAAATACTTGAACAGTTGTCAGCGGACGACTGGCACAACTATAGAGCACTTGTAGCTGCTCTAGAACTCAGGTATGGAACCCAAAATCAGTCTGAAGTCTACAGGGCTAGGTTTAGGACTAGATTCCATGCTAAAGAGGAGAGCTTGTAAGAGCTGGCACAGGATTTGGAAAGTATGGCACACAAGGCCTACCCAATTGCATTACCCGATCTCCTCAAGTTGTTGCTGAGTGATCAGTTTGTAGATGCCTTGGACAGTCCACAACTGAAGATACAAGTGAAGCAAGCACACCCCTCTACTATGCAGGATGCAATGGCTAGAGCTCTTGAATTTGAATCCTACATCCAGCACAGAGGTACCACGGTTGGTACAGTCATCAAGATTCAAGGCCAGAAAAGGGCACCTTTCAGAGAAGTTTGAGGGACTTTGCTGGCACTGTAATAAACCTGGGCACAAAAGAGCTCAATGCTGGAAACTTCAACACAGGGAAGATGCCACAGCAGGAAAGGCTGCTACCCAGAAAGGTTGTTGGAACTGTGGAGAACAAGGACATATGAGGAGCCAGTGTAAGAAGAATACTACCAATAAGTCAGCTTCGGGGAAACCAGTAGTGGTTGGTGTTGAGGGATGCGCACCAACCCCCATCGTGAAAGTCCCAACAGCTAGGTGTAAAATGCCAAGTGTACATAGTGTCTATGTGACAGGAAAGCTGGATGGCCAAAAGTGCAAATTTGTCATAGATTCTGCATCTCAGCAAACCCTTGTGAGTATCAAGGTGCTGGATCACAAAGGAGTACCAGCAGCCATACAGAAGCTCTGTCGTGTAACAGGACATTATGCAAGGTTATGAGGACCAGTGTGGGTAACTATAGAGCTCATGGGCATGAAGGACAGGCACAAAGTATACTTGGCTGACATTGAAGACCAATGCATATCAGGGTTGGACTACTTACTACCGAGGCAGTGTGTAATTAATTTTGATAAAATGATGTTTCGGAACAACAAAGGACAGATCCCGGTATATGTTAAAAGAGAGGTTGAACTAACCAGGTGCCATCAAGCTGAAGTCAAAGTGACTGAGGGAGTTGATGATGGTGAAGTGGAACCAGGTATAGATATTAAAACAGAACAGGAGAAAGACCAAGATTTGAAGCCAATAATTGATTTTCTACAACTGGGTTCATACACTTTCTTACATGTGAAATTCCATGACCTTTCAAGCTAGAATTCCATGACTTTTGAACAAAGTTTTACATGGTAGACCAAAGAATTTGATCCCAAAGCAAAGCGAAGCAAAGTTTATATACCGCACCATCTCTTCTTTTGCATCCCCTCCATTAACAACAACAAAATATTTACATTATGCATTATTTGTGGCATTTAGCTGATCAGTTTGTTTCTGAATGAGTTCTTCTTGAGACATCTTTGCTGTATGTCAGTAA
>NW_013666498.1:158906-196485 GCF_000517525.1 Limulus polyphemus
TAAGGGAACTAAGCATCCTTTTCAGCTCTGCAGTAGAGTTTTCTTTGTCTTTTGCCATGCTCTTTGGATTTAAGCATCCCATATTTCTCACAAGTGCATACTTAAGCGGACATCTGTCAATGAGCTTGCAGGTCATTGCAGCAAGAAACTGTTTTGCTTGGACGCGAAATTCCAGAATCCTTCCCTCACTGATGATGTTTTTTGCTTTCATATCCTTTAGCTTTTTCTCAGTGTAGAATCCAATATCGACCTTGGTCAAAGGCAGCTGAATGGCCTCGCTGCTAATATCTTCCTGCATTATCTTGTAAGGAGAAGTAAGGGTACGCCTGTCAAGTTTTAATAATTGCTGCATAAGGGAAGCAAGCATTCTGGTTAGCTCTTCGGCTAAGAAAGGCAACATTGGCACATCAGTTTGGTAGTCTGTTAGAAAGGGATTGACCAACTGTTATGTATTAATTTGTTATAATACTCAGTATAAATCAGTCACAGAGATAATCACTCATTTCCTACAGTAAATTTGCAAACAACAATATATAAGCATAATGAAGTGGTTTTATTTCGGGGGACATACCAAAATAAAAACAATTCGTTATGCTTATGAATGGATGTTTGTCAATTTAATATCACACTATGAGGAAAACTTGTGCTTTGCATGCAAAACATTTTCTGCTTGTGGTATTTTGTATTTAAATGTAAAAATTTCATAAAATATCAATGCATTGCTGTGTATTTAAAGTAAACAAAACAATTAATTAACCCTCTATGATGTTAAGTACATAAAGTTCTGAACATATCTGATTGTTGTGCAGGGATCTTACTGACTTTGAGATAAAACCTAAGTGGGATAAACCTCTTCTACATGTGATATCCAAACATTAGCATCTTTCTATACTAAAATGTATTTCCAATAGATTCTTGCCTCTTCTCATATAACAGCTTTTCTTAACTTGTACTTCCCTCTGTATGCAAAAATTTTCATTTGCCACTAGCCTCGAGTCTCCGATCCATCCTCATGTGTTTTCATGTGAGGAAGCTGCATGAATGCAGGCAAATAAGAATGCAACAACCCTCCATCAATAGGAATGCAACACAACTCCAAGCACAGCTGATTCATGCAACTTCACTCTAGAGATTAAACAACATAAAAAGAAAAAACACATCAGAAATGGGGGAAAATGGGTGGGAAGTTTGAGAAGATGTAAGGATCTATCTCAAATACATTTTCAGTGTAGGAAAATGTTAACTTCTGATACAATATCTTACCTCCATTCACATAACAGCTAGAATCCCACACTGGCCTGGTGGAGGAACTGATATAACATTACCTAGATGAGCTCCTTTCATAAAGCATACAAAGGAAACCCATGGAGCGTGGGAATAAAGAATATGTAAAACACACCCATGGGAAACCACACCACTTCTGAATCAGGTATAATTTTTGCATTTGAAATTGATGTGTTGCAATAAGGGTGGAATCACAAGAGGAACCCCATAAATTAAATGAAAGGAGTTCTACCTCAACCAACACCAACTGTACCGTGATATGAATACCCATCCCATGGTAGGAAGAGGGTCCTCTACCATTCACCTGGAAGGAAAGAAAATCTTCCATTCCAAGGACCTGCATCATCATGTGTGCACGTCCAACACAACCAACAGGAAGCAATATCCAGACAATGGTAAGAATTGAAACAGCAATGTGGCAGTTCAACTCTAGTCCAGAACCAGGCAGCACTGGGAATGAATCATCCAGTCTGCAGTAGGAGGGAACCTGGGCCACTTACATGTGAGTATTTATGTGGCTGGTACAGCTCCAACGAACACCAAAATCCAGACAATGGTAGGAAGAAGGGTGCCCAGCTGGAAGGGTGAATTGCATTGTGGCAAAGATCATACAGTCCATAATCAGGCAGCATATGGAAAGAACAAGTCCACAGTAAAAGAAGTGTCTGTATACCATCTACACGATCACAACACCATTGCCCTACTCTCAATTGAGTGGATGAGTGGAATTGAGCACACTCAGGAGAAACCTTCATGATCCACCACCACAATGTGAAGGAGCTGGAAAGTGGTAAGGACTCCCATACTCCCCTGGGGGGGGGGGGGGAGGGGGGTGGGGTGGAGAGTCTGGAGGAACACAGCGCTAGAGATAATGCAACAGGTGACCACAAAACCTTATACTGTAATACAAAACCATTCCTCATACAGCCAAATCTAGGAACAGCAGGGATGAACAGCAATCCCCTTCTGCTTTACTCATGTTAGTCCACGAGTATATGGTCCAGGATGAACATATTTATGACACAAAACACAGTGAGAAAACCTACAAGCAGTCTTGTTGAACACACCAGCTCAACAGTGAGCATTATTGACCTGAATGGCCATACAGTGTGGGTTTCAGAATAAGTATACCTAGTCAAGCAACACTCATCATTGAGCAAGATCCATATATGTGAAAAAGGCTCCTGTAAAAAAAGAATAGTATAAAAAGAGAACCTACCAACTCATAGAGAAACCAGGGAGCTTAAGACAGCAACTGGAGGTAGATGGTAACCTGTGGAGCAGGAAATGGCCAGATGATGCAGATAATGTGTGATAAGTGTATGGGGAATGGTCCATATGCCAGGACAAACTATATCTTCTAAGAGACGATAAAATTGGGCAGCCAGGGGCATGGTAAGGAGATGAATTTGATGGAAGGAGACTTGCAACAGACAACAACCAATAGGAGAAAGAGAAAAATAAGCCATACAAATCAGCTGGCAAATCCAATCTATAAGGGTAATAGGAGAAATATCACAGGAAAAGGAAGGATTCCAATGAATAAACAAATGGGAATAGGAACCACAGAAGGGAGCAGTGCAAATCATGTAACAGCAGTGAGACTGGACAGGACGTAATAGGCAACCTGGATCGGAATGAGAAGAAAGGTGAGAAATTAAACGAAGGAAAATGTGAATGAAGGCAAATTTGCCCTTGCATGCAGCTGAAGTTTTGGGCAGGAAAGACCGATCCGGGTAGAGGATGACAAAGGACTGGTGATATAATGTGCAAGAGACATCAAGAGTGAACAAATCTGAACATCAACATCCATACACCAAGAGAAGTCTTTATGGAGAGATGATACAAGGAACAGGAAGACATGGGCTCAAAAGGAAGAAGAATGAGGACATAGAGGATGACACTGAGGTTCCAATCAGGTAGAGTGGTAGGGAACAGCAAAGGTGGAAGGAACAAAATAAAAGGGTGATAAATAAAAGAGAAGTGAAGATACGCAAAATCTTGTGAAACGGGAGGTGGCTGAAAATACCACACAATAACCAGCAGTAGTGGATACCAACAGCCCCTTGTTGAAAAGCCAGATAAGGAAGGAAGTCAAGTGCAAGAGAGTAGAACAGGATGGAGGAAAACCATAACAAGAGGACCAGCAACAGCAGACATACCACTTACACTGGTAAACTGACACTGAGAAAGGGTGGATTGAAATCTGGCAAAGAACCAAACGAAAACCATGTCTGAAGGCAAAGCATTGGAAAAAAAAGGATGTTTCATGCCTGAATGAGGTTGCCTGAGAAAGGTGGGTGACAGCGGAAGAGAAGGTGTCAGTTGTAGCAAGTGCAGATATAGAAACCACAGCTGCACTGGCCAAAGTGAAACCACCAAGAGTACTTGACATGGAGTAGCTTGTATGACAGTGAGGACAGGAGAAAGAAAACAGATGGGAGGATATGCATAAAGGTAATGGTCCCCCCAATCCTGACTGAAGGCGTCAGTAGTCACAGGCAGAGGATGAGGAATAGTAGACCAAAACCTGGGAAGCTTGGAATTCAGGTGGGTGGCAAATGCATCCAGTTCTGAAGTACTCCACTGTGAACACAGCCAAATGAACAACCAAGTGGCCACTACGTTGAGGCACGATAAATGATGCACAACAGATTCAGAGCACCTGGTATATGACATGCCATCAAATGAATGTGATGGCTGTAGGCCCAAAACAGGAAGTCCGACGTGTGGAAACGAAGAGGCCTCAACCGAGTGTCCCCATACCAAATGACGTACAAGACAACCATGAGGTTGTCAGAATGTATCATAACTGAACAGTTCTAGAGAGACAGAAGGAAATAAACCCAAGCTTGAAAAACAGTGAGCAGCTCTAAGAAATTGATATGCAGAAATGATCTGCTACAGACCAACATCCTGAAATTTCCTGAGTATCCAGATATTCACCTCAACCCAAAAGAGAAGCATCCTTGAAGAAGTGCACCTCAACAAGAGGAGGATGAAGATGAACACTCATTGTGGTGTTGTTTGGTTGAACCACTAGGAGAATTTCACATGTAGGGAAGAAGGGAGGTGGATAGGGGTGTCCAAGAGGTCCCAAACAAAGTTCCACCGATCTTGTAAAGCCCACTGAAGAGGTCATATGTAGGTTTTACTGAGGGCAATGAAGACCTCAAAAGAAACCCACATCCCCTAAAGAGATAGCATATCTTGTGCAGTTGGAGAAGGAAACAGTCTGAACCAGAAGCTCCATAGATCGCAGGTGATGAGGAAAAGGTTTGGCCTGGCTGAGTCAAAATTTAAAAATACTTACTGGCATGAACCCCAATATTTGGAGAGGAAAGTGGCTGTCAAAATCATCATCCTCTTGTTCAGGTACCAAGAAGGACAAGATAATCTTCAAGCAAATCTGAACCCCACATGAAATTAGCCAACACCCAGTGAACTACGGCTGTATAACGTATTTCACTGATAACTGTAGACCTAAAACCAATGTTAATGAAGTAAGGGTAACTGCTGTAGGTCCAGCAGTAGTAGAAACATTAAACACTGAATTCATAACAACTATGAGTGGAAATAATAAAGAAAACCCACACAAGGAGCTAAAAAAAGTTATTAAAAACACATAATATTAATGTATACAAACTAAAGTTAGAGAACTGAAGTGTAACAATCTAAAAAACTAGGTTCTCCAATAAACAAGTAACCGATTGAAATTCTGTGAGTAAAGCTCAATTGAACAACAAGTCTAAACACCACGAGTGGCAATAGAGAAGTGAAGTTCAGCTAAACTGAATAGAGGGAGTCAGCTGTGCTAGGAGATTTATTACACTCCTATTGGTGGTTTGTTGTATGCTCATTTGCATGCTATTACGCAGCTGCCTCATATGAAAACATGGTGAGAGTATCAAGGCTAGTGGTGAGCAAAAATGGGCAGTACAAGTCAAGAAAAGCTGTTATGCGAGAGGAGGCAAGATATCGTATCAGAAACCACAAGTACAAAAAATACTTTGAGCCAAATGGGCTGATCAAAAATGGCAAACCAATCAACTCATCTACTAAGAGACATCAAATCTAGGGATGATTTATGGGTATCGATACATGTATTAAAACTCAATAGAATGACAGTACCGGAACTCTAAGTGTCTTTTAACAACTAAGGAAATTCCCGCAAAAAAATTCAATATATAAACGCTGTTGTCTGGGATGGAGCTCTGAAGAATGACAGATCCACTCCATTAAATACACCCCCCCCTGCAATGCATAGTGCTATCCACATTCAACCCTTACCTTATGTCGTCCATACTTCCCTACTCCTAATTTAATTTTTTTCATAGTTTAATGAAGTTTAAAAAGCTTCTCATATCTATAAACAAATGAAGAAATTCATACACAAGACCTTAACACAAACACTGCTGTTTGAGAAGGGGCTCAGAGGGATGACAGATCCATTCCCCCAAATACCTTATAATCTGCAATGCATATTACTATTTACAACTATCCCTCCTATATACATATGGTGATGTTGTCATTACTTCCATACAACCAATTTCATTTTTGCATAGTTCCCACACATGCATGCACATTACTCTTTTAATTACATAGATTAGTATAATGTGCTTCCCCTACACAAGTACTCATTTTCTACGTAAAATTTTCATAAAATCCTAGGAGTAATTAGTTAAATTAATTAGAATATTGGTGATATGTTCATAGCCAGTAATGCTCATATGTATCCTGTATGTAATTCATGAGACTGAAACAAATGATTTTTATAGTGCCACAGCTTGGTCAAGGAACTGATGCAGGCAACTTTTCCAATGTCACAGCTTAGCCTGGGAACTGAAGCAAATATCTTCTCCAGTGTCATAACTTGTTCAAGGAAATTGAACAATTGTTTTCAAGAATGTCATGGCTTTGTTAAGGAATTGCAAAAAATGTATTCTCCAGGGCTCAAACTAGCAGTGGCTAGCTTGCAAAAAGACACTGAGTGTTAGCGTTAAGCCAGCAAACAATAAATGGCACTGTCACTTTTTTTGAAGTTGATAATCCAGGCATGATTATGATTCAGACCAGTTGTAGGTGATGGTAAACATTATAAAAAAAAAGTGTAACATATATATTGTAAAGAAATATAATACAATTATCAACCAAAAAGCCTTTTTCTGGTAACTTGTTGCACATTGCTCTTGTGCATTTTTGAATGGTATTCCCAGTGTTTAAAACAACAAATAAAAACAGTATGCTGAAGTAGTATTTGTTTTTTTTATTATATATTTTTTATTTCATATTAGGACATTTAATTATCATCAGAAACATAGATGTAAAATATGATAATATAAAGAAATATGAAATTGAAGATTCGTGTCAACCGACTAGTTATATTCACTAAAGGCATACAAGTTATGATTCTTAGTATAATGACTGGTATTTTTGTAAATACCATTTAAAGTGAACTTAAAAATTTACCAGTGGCTGAATAAGTTAGTTTCTCACCCTGTTTACTAGTGTCATAACTTGGTTAAGGATCTGAAAAAAAAAAACATTTCTTCACTGCTGTGAAACACCATTTCTAATCATGCAACTTAATTATGGAACTGGAACACATAAAACAGCTTCTAGTTTCTGTTACATATTACTGTTCTTAAAAACTAAGTTATAGGTAACCTTGCATATAACTATTTAAGCATTATAAAAACAGTAAATTATCAAAATTACTTTAGGACCATATAAACAGTTTAACACATTAATTGCTGTGGTGTTTGGCACCATCTAGGGTAAATGATGATAAGTGAAATATTGTTCTATTTTTAACTTAAATAATAGCAATAATAACAAATCTAAAACATGCAATCTTTACATTTTTTTTTTATTTATTTATGACATGCATGTGCATTGTGACACTCACCAACAACGAATGCTAAATGCACAGATGTATGTCTTCGGCAGTGATTATGTTAACATGTGCTGTTCTAGATAAAAATACACAAACCTTATCTCATCTGTATCAGGCATCTTGCTATAGGGAAGTACTGCAACAACACGTTTCTTGTCATTTACAGGCTGAAATATCAAAGGTTAAAAATTCACTTCACAATAAGTATAAAAAAAGTTTCAAAATAAAAAAATACCTGTGTTACTCGCATGGTACACTACTTTAATAACACTTACCTAGTAAATTTCTTCTGATATGTTGTGTTATATATATATAATAATCAGCCAATGCTATGGATACAAATAATATAAGTACACACAAATATAAACATACAAAGTAAAAACTGGACTAATACAGGCAGGTATATTATAAATTTCTGGAAATGCTGAATTTTCTTGGTTCAAAAATAGCTTTTAGTGCACTAGTAAAAGACAAAGATTCTAGCTTTTCATTCAAGATCTACTTATAAAACTGATATGGCACAGTCTATACAATGTTATAAACTATTACTACATAATTCATAAATTTTTGTGAAGGAAGTAATTTGAAATATTAAATATATTACATGTATTTAGGAGATGACAACTGCCAAAACCAGACATTAAAAATACTTTAAAAAAAGCAACAGAACTTTGATAATGACAAATTATTTAACAAATGTCAGTATAAATGGGAAGAATACAACCATCTCAACTATGATCTTACTATGCCTGAGTCTTTCTCAACTACAATCTTACAGTGCCTAAGTCTTACTTCAGGGGGACAATACAATCATATCAACTAGGATCTTACTGTGCCTGTATCTTATCTCATGGGGACAATATAATTATCTCAATTAAGATCTTACTGTGCCTAAGACTTACCTCGGGGGGTGCCACTGGATGAACAAGTCGTTCCTTTTTAAGCAAGTCAGACCAACTAGTGTAGTATCCAATAAGATCAGAAAGAGAATCAAACTGTCTCCCACCAATATAGTAATCTCCACAAACAGCTGTAATTCTGTGTGTATATATATATATATATATATATAAACAAAACTTAACGTTTAAATACAATCAAAATAAAATTATTACAAGAAACTAAATTTTTGTGTCAATTATAAGATTATTTCCATCAATACAATATAATTACATGTTTTACTTTATTCTTTCAGTACATTATGTTACATTAAAAGATAAAAATGCTAAACGAAAAAAAAAACTACCTAAAAATGGTTGATACCAGTGTGACCCAAGTAGGAGAGAACATAAGATCCAGGTCTGCGGTCACTTTCTCGCACAAGGTAACTAGCCAATTTATTTGCCACTTGAAGTCGTTGTTCAGCTGTGATACGATCAAGCCGACCATGATACCACCTAAAAATAACCAAATTTTTATAAAATAATTTAGAATAAATAAATGCTTTAAGTCTAGAGTCATCTTTAGACACCAAACCTAAGAAAATATAACTTGAAATTCTTTCATAATCAGTTTGAAATGCACAAATCTTTTCACAGCCAAATTTGAAACACATAATCAAGTTTCCTACCCAGTTCTTCTGCTCTTCAGAGAAAACAAGTTCAAAACTAAGCCCTTACTTATACTTTAAATAATTTCAGTCAGAAATAACTGTACTCTTTCCTATATTTTGATACCTATTTAAATAGTTATGGCAGTGTAATTTTAGAGGACTCTTAACACCTGAGATAACTTACTATCACATGTTACTGTTTTGCTGTTGAGATGTTTTAGGAGAGTACCAACAATACAGCCCAAAACTAATGTTCATGAAGTTAGAAAATAATGAATAATAAGAAATAAGGAATTAAATCAAATACTTGAATCACACAATAAATATCTGGAATAATGGTACTCTAAAGAGTATACAACCATGTTCAATGTAATAATAAGAAAAAACAGTATGTTAAACATACTACGAGATATATTTAATCTCCATTACTTAACAAAACAGTTGGATCGAGCAACAGGAAGTAATTATTAAAGTTAAACCTTTAGTAACAACTTAGTAAGTTATGATGAAAAATTCAGTAATAATAAGAAGAATTAGAAAAGGGAGTTACAACAATGGTAAGTACAATTAAATTAATTAGTTAAAATTTATGTAACTTGTGTAACAATGTAATGTTATACAGAACTATTATATAGCTAGCACTAATTATATATTGTAAGAAGTTAAACCAACATAAGGTTAAAAATAATGGTGGTCAATACACTATAGCAGTTCAATATTTTCCTTGCTTTGTTGCTGACAAGCTGGGAACAGGCAGTTTTATTGAAAATGTTACTCTAATTATAAGATTTCTGAGCTTATGAACAAAATGCTTATTATTAGGCCTCACAGGATGTCAACATGTTGGAAAAGGCTCAGCGACAGGCTACTTTCAATGATACCTGGATAAAGAAATGGTGTGCCTGATAATGTGATATGTGCTTTATTTTAAATCCTTTTAAACATATGTTGGATAATTATATAGATATGAATGATTAGATTTGCGATAGACTTGATTTTAATTTTAACTAAGGTTGTTTTAATAGTTTCAAGTACTACCTTGGTGAGTCAAATAGCCTTTATGTCATCTTTATCTGAAGTTATGTTTCAGATTGACATCAAAGAAATGATTTATTAGTTTCACAAATTCTGGCAATTTTGAGGTCATCTTCTGCTAAGACAGTTTTACTTTTTTTACATTGTAATTGACCTTTGGAAGGGGTGCCTTCAAAATGTGGTGGATGTAGTAAATTTAAGGGAGTTTAAAGGAAGGCTTCATAAATATTTGAATGATAAGGGCTGGTTTGAGGTGTTTTTAATTTGGTGGAATAGGTTACAATATCTTAGTTTTCCTGAGATAAGAGAGGTAAAATGTGATTTTACTGAAATTTAAAAGATTATATAGGGATTCACTGGATAAAAGTCTGATTTCTTTGTGCCATATTCTGAAGGTAACAGAGCACAGGGACACAAGTTAAAATTTGGAAAAAACAGATTAAGCTTCTAGTTAAGACAATTTTATTTTTCTAACAGGGTGATTGACTTATAGAATAAGATGCCACCTACATGGTGCAGACCATCACTTTACATGAGTTTAAAGTGAGGAACTGACAAGTTTCTGAATAACATAAGGTAGATTTAAAAATTTATACTTTTCTCATGGGTGACTGTACAAAAATATCCCTAACAGACCAAATACTTTTTTGTTATCTGTATGTTACATTACTGTTTAAAAAAAAACATGTTTTCTTCTACCAAAATATTTTAAAATACCAGTATTATTTTTGACTCTCTAAAAAGGTTAAGTTTGAGGAATCACATCAGAAAGAAAAAAAATAGCTCAAAAGAAGATAAAACCATAACATTTTTTAACTATTCAGAAGTTAACTCGTCAAAATGAAGAGTGTTATACTTTAAACTAATATTCACATTTTTAGTATGAAAACAATAAGGGTCTAATTGATGACTGATGTTATATTAAGAAACATAATCCCTCTTAGACTCAATTTTTTTTCTGCCATATAGTTTATAAATCTTGGCTTCCTCCATTCTAAAAGTGAAATTTCATGGTTTTCTATAAACCATGTATTTTTCATACTGTACATGAGAAATTGAATTATTCTATTCAATTACCTAAAAAAAAGTTTTTGGTTGGAACGTAAATATTTGCTAGAAATACACTTTTTTTACCAAACTATAAAAAAAGTATTCCAGATTTTATTAACAGTCTTCCCACTCAATCCAAACAGACTACAATCTCTCTCTCTCAAAACACTTGACAACTTTTAGAATTTTTTTCTTTTCATCAGGGATGCAACTGCTGGTTTTGATGAAATAATGTTAACTGTTTTTATCACTAGTGCTTTTCCTTAATAAGATTTAGAGCATGCAAGTTAGCCAAAAAAAAAAAAGACCCTGATGTATCATTATTACCCAGCATTACAGTACAGCAGTGAGATTATGATGCAGTAGATATGCTGTACATGAATTTTTGCTAAATCCATTATACAAATTACTACTAATATCGATATGGTTAATCCAGTCCACACGAAAAAAAGAAAATATAGATTTTCATAACAGATTATACATGCTAAGTTTAAGTGTTGTAAAGAATAACTGTCAGATTGGTATGGTCACTCGACAACACTTGTCAAAATGTACTATAAAAGTATATTTTTTATAAATTATAATATTACTAGTTAACCATACATCAGACAAACAAAATAACTCAATTATAACTCGTAGTACGCTATACCAATAGTGACAATGACATTAGTACGTGTACTTATAGTAGTAGTAGTAGTACTACTATGATCTGAGCAGAAGCATTAATAAGACTGTTTAGCCCACAAATAAAAAAAAACTTACTGAGACTGTGGTGGTGCTGTAAGAGATATGTTGACATTTTCTTCGAATATGTCGGTCTCTCCAGAAAAAGGATCAAATTCATCAAGCATGCTCCCTTCTTGAATATCTTCTTGGCTGCCAGGAGTTCCTTGTGTCTGTCTTCGCGCTCGGCTTTGAGCCATATCTTCTCTCACATCCGCCATCTTTAGCTTCTCCGACTTGCAAATCCAGGGGACAGTTTCAAGGTTACCAGTTGTCAAAGGATTACAAGGTTTCAGGGTTAATTTCTTTTTAAAACGTTTTACTATAAATACTACTATATATTAGCCTTCAAACAACTTTTGCTTCTCAAATATGCACTACGTTTTATAAGTTATTATTTAATATCACGAAATGAGAGACCACCCCTAAATTGATTTACTAACGTAGTAAACCAATAATATCGTGAAATATTGTTGAACACGTGAATATACGAGAGTTTCGTAAAAATGGCAGCGTCGGTGAAATTTATGGTATGGTTCGAGTTCCTAAAAATCTTTTAAAGACTGGGCCTTGAATAATTGTTGCGACAGAGTGTACCCTAGTATATTTCTTTTAACTTTCGAACTTCCGTTTTAGAGTTGTTTTCTTTATCTGGCTGTGTATGCTTTTAGAATGTTTATCAACAAAGTTCATTTAGTTGATATATTTATTATTCTATTTCTATAATCTAATGCAATATTTGTTATTTTCGAGTGACACTGACATTACTGTGCCAGATTTACCTTGTTGTTGTTTTTTTTTTGTCTTATTCTTCTTACGCCAAATGTTAACGTAATAACAAAATGATTTTATGCAGTCAAGTTAAAACAAAGGTAAGTTGAACTTTAAAGTCTTGGCATTGTCACTGGTTATTTTAATTTATGAACTTGGAATTACTAAAATTAATACCGAGTTAATTATAATCTTATTTATTTTTATTCTATCATACAAAGTTTGTTATATTTCATATGGCCTAGTTCTAGATTCTAAAATTCAAATTTCATGGTGTAGTGAGTTCTGTGATTATTAGTACAAGTGCTTAATTGGTTCAATAGTTTAGTAGTGCATATGATATATTTATTTTGTTCATATCTCAGCTGTATGAAACCCCTCCAAAACTCTTTTCTAAATTTTACATAAATGCTATAGTTGGATAGAACTCGGAAAGCAACAAAAGTTGAATACTTTTTGGAAAATATGAAACCTGGAGGGATTGGTAAAGCTGCAGAAAGAAGATCTGTCACTCTAAATAATTATAGAGTGCCTTATGAATACAAGAATACCTACTGTACTTACATATATATACAAAATAAATAAAAAATTGGGAATTTATAAGTCCGCAAATAGGGATCATAAAAAAGTAAGGAAACAAAGCTGGAGAAACTGTAGACATTATTTACTCAAACTACAAACTCTTATTTTATCTTTTACATGTTACCTAAAATTACATTTGGTGGAGTCAGAATAGAGGTTTGTAGTTTGAGTAAATAATGTCTACAGTATCTACAGCCTTGTTTCCTTACTTTTTATATGATCCCTATTTGCAGGTTTTTAAATTTCCAATTTATTATTTATCTTGTTTGCTGGCTTTTTTTATGCTCAACTATGGGCTAAGGAATACTTGATATGGTAGCTAAATTTATACATTGTAATGATAATAAACGTAGCTAGTAGCTATCTGATATGGTTCATTACGATTTACTGTAGCTATTGGGTATTTGATCGCATTACTTTGAGATGTAGAATGTTAATCTGCAGCTGGAGATCATCATGGAAAGTTGTTTGAGAATATAGTAAGCACTTATAGTTTTTGTGTAACAATTCTCTATACATAATGCATAGCAATGGCAAATATATGCCTATACTAAAACAAAAACTCCACTGAGTGCTTTAAATAAACCATGTCTTTTAAAGTAATTATTCTATGAATGTGTATAATAAAATTTAATATTATGTGTATTGTTTGTTTTTTCACTTCTTCACTTCATATATAATATTGAGGTTGGCTCATTACAGACACAGACTGTATAGTATACAAAGTATTGAGTATCCACCTGTTTCGGTCATCTAATGTTCATCTATTCTAGACTGTTTAATTCCTATTTCACCGTGTACTTAAGCTTTTTAAAGGGACACTAGATATTTGTAAGAAAACTAACTTCAAGGGGTAATAATAACATCATTTACACCAGAATTATGATGTTTCTTAGCTTATATAAAATACAGAAGTAACAAATCAACTTTTCAATACCCCTATACCCTTCACAATACCTTATTTAGTATTCTACATAAGGTTTGGGTGCGATATACCAGGCCATTTTAAGCACATTTTATTTTCCTTATAAGTCTAACATGCGTGCTTTTTGTGTATGTTTTTATATGTACAGCCTTAACAGGCAATCACCCCCTCCCCCTCACTGGGGATTTGAAACTGGGAGACGAGGACTTGTACAGCCCTTCCTCTTCCTTTGCCGTGCAATCTCGCTCACTATCCATAGAATGCGTAGACATTCTTCCTCATTTTTGGAATTAATATCACGGGTACGATTTGTCATTGTGATCTGTGTTTTATGACCCCTCTCCTTCACTGTTAACTGAAGTACCTACTTCTGAGTACTTTGTGAATCAGTTATGATTGGGGGTTAATATGCCACACAGTTAGTATGGCTAAAAGTTGGATTCACTTCATCTTTGGGGTTCAGACCCCGACACATATGTTCATTTTTCACAGATTCAGTTTGCATGCTTTCATTTATCATTGACCATGCTCCTATGTTATTTGTTGTCCATACACCTTTTGTCTGAGGCTTTCTACCATCCTCCTGAGGCATTTCAAAAGAAGCTTATTCTTTACTTTGTCCAGATTGAGGGGTTTTGGACTTTCCACACGTGTAGTGTCTCCTCTCTCTCATACAGTCCGCTCCTCATCCATGTCCGTGTACCAATGTAAGTGACACATATTTTGACGTTAGATATTCTCCCTTATCACCTTCCATTCCTTATCATTCTGTATTCTGTACTTGGTTGTTTTGCAAGGGTCTGTCTGTCTTGACTATTGCTGGTATTTCCCTCTATCACAGTGTATTTTCCTCACCTATTACTTTCTTAGGTTTTGGTTTATGCATCTACAATGTCCTCCTCTTTTCACTCAATTGTCGGATTGGAATCTCACTGTTGTCTTCCATGCCCTTTCCCTTCTTCCCTTTGAATCTTTTATCTTCCTGCTCCTTGTACATCGCATCCTATACTACGAAACTTATGTTCTCCTATGTCCCAATCATTTCTACTGATTCTGGATTTTACTGTGGCAGGTGGTACCTGTCCATATATACTTTTATTCAACATCTACACCATTAGATCTCACAGGTCTCTAATGTTCATTGTTGAGATGGGGTTTTCCACAAGAATGCTCGCAGATTCATCCTCACGGTATATTGCTTCATAAGTATGTTTGTACTGGACTGTACTCTTCCGGACTAACATGAGTAAAGCAGAAGAGGATTACTGTCCATCCCTGGCACTCAATTATATTGCCTTACAACTGTGTAAACATACATTTATTCAATATCCATTTTGCAAAGAGCTACCAATTACAGTGAGTTAAAGCTTATATCCATCATATTTTAAGTACAATGTATTATATTTTGAAAGCTTGTGATGTTTAATAACTTTTATGCATAACATTTCATTGGTAAGTTACAAAAACATAACTAAGAAATTCTTAATTTGAAAAGTGAATATACTACCTTACTTTCATTTTGTCCTGTTGAAAGATTTTGCATGTCTTCATAGTGCACCATGTAAAATTGTTACTGCATATATATGTGTGTGTGTGTAATAAAAAAAACAAATAATGTTCTCAGTATGTTTTACGATAGACTATATCACTTTTTATATACATAATTTTTTGTTTTAGTGTCATTTTCTTATTTCTACTTTTTTAAAAAACCCCTTCATCTATATATTTTTTTCAAATATTGAACATTAGTTTTCTTTGCACAGAGTATAGACTTGAACACAAGCTTCATACAAAATCACAAGCTTAATTAATTCAAAATGATTTTGTTGTTATTTGCTTTTAATCATTTTGGAGGCACATATTATGTAAAATTAAACACAACAATATAACATTTCTAACTTTTATAGACATAAAAGAAATGTTAATTTCAAGAGCTAAAGAATCAGCAGTCCTTTAGAAGATCCAGCTATACAGTTGACTCCCTTAACATAAAAGTTTATATAGTAACAAAAAAAAAGAATTGTGTTAGACCTCTCCCTCAAAAGATGAAACTTATTAGTACATTATAAACAAATTCCAAAATTTTGAGGTTTGTGGAAAAAAGCTTTAATGTAGTTTTATATATTACTATAATACAGAATTTATTTACATTCTTCTAAGTTTATGTTTCATTAGTGAAGATTAGGATTTTGTATTGATGTAAAAGTGTCAGAGTTTGCTTCCAACTGTTACTGCACATCAGTATCATTTAACACAGCTTTTTTAATGGTTAATTAGTTTCAAACTTGTCTTATCACACCTGTCAAAATATGTGTAGAAATAAATTTATAGTAATAATAAATAATTATCATAATACTTTTGACCACGCTTTTGTTTTACTAGATGCATAATTACACTTGTATCATGTGTATATCTAATGAAATACTTTAAATAAAATATGATGATTTTATGAATGTAGTAACTGACTCAAGTATTAATTATTGTGCATGAAACCATTATTTTAATCATACTATATATATGAAAGGAGGGACTATATATATATGCTAAAAAAGAAATGTTTTATGTTATATTTAGGAAACTTTTTTCAGGATAATTTAAATATTTGAAAATTTTCTATATAGATATTGGCTTAAAAATTACTTTCAGACCTATGACATGCATCTTCATAATGAAAGTGGATAATGGTGATTATGTAAATAATTAGAACATTTTTTCTGATCAATACACAAGACTATTTTTAATTCTTGGTTCATCAGAGTTAGACTCGTGTTTTCCTGATTTTGTGGTCTCAAGCATTGAAAATAAACATTCAAAAATGTCAACAATAAAAAAAGTTGAATGAAATACGTTTTTCTTTTGCAGCTAGTTTAACTGAATCTACATGAGATTGGTCCATTGTGTGTACGTGAAATGTGGCAAGCTTTTAGTTAAGTGTACAAATCTTTTGTATTTAAATAAGCAAATGTGTTACAAAAGTATTGGTACTTCAGATATATATGTGAATTGATGTCACTCTGACTTGGACTCTAACAAATTGGAGTGCAAAGTGATGTTCTTCATGAAGAATAAAAATACTTTTGTCCTTTGAACAGTTGAAATGCACATCTACAGTTATTTTCAGTTAGTGTTCATGTATACTGGCAATGATATTTATTCTCTTCTACTATGAACTGTCACTACATTAGCAAACTAGAGTAAAATGAAGAGTTGATAACTCTGATATTAAATACATAATATGTTGAATGGCATTTTGTGTGACATGCATATAGGTTTAATAGGCTTGAGGAAACCTGTGATTAGATTTTTAATCATTAATGTTATTAAAAAAAATATTTTACAGAGAATATTATGAACAGAATTGTAATTATGTCTCTGTATTTTATTAGAATGATAATAATGAAAAATTGAGCATTAACATTGTAAATATTACCAGACATGCCAGGTAAAGTACAATAGACTTTGGAAGAAACTGAAATACAATCAAGTTAGGGAGATATTTTATACATAAAAAAAAATATTCATCAACTCAGATATGTTCTTCTAAGAATTTATGTATAAAGTTGAATTACTTTGGGTAGAAATTTAATATCAAGTGTTAGCTGTTAAAAAACATTTCACCTCTTTCCAAGAACTTCTAATTTCTTTAGTAATGTGAGTAAGGTAGAGTGAATCTTTTTAAATTTTTACAGTATATAAATGGTGTGAATTATTAACCAGTAGACAGTAGAATAACTGCCACCATTTGTGTTAGTAATATGTTATCAAAGTTTTGGCAAAGAAAATCCTGCAAGTGTACATTTTTGGGACAGACTTATGTCCAACAAAACATACTTTAAAATTATTAAAAGTGAAAAACCAGTACAGTTGTAAATAATGGCAAAACTCTTTGTAATTGTTTTCATAATACACCAAAATTAAATATACAGTTTTTAAACATTTCATCAGTATTCTTGTAGTTTTGGTTATCACTTCTTTGTACAAGACAATGATTCTTATTAGCTTAGTAGTTCTTGAAAAGTTCAAATTGTAACTTTTATCAGAATTGGTTATTTCTGGAGATGTCTGAATTATATTACCATGTATGTTTATTCCTATAAAGTATAAAAAAATATTTAGATCATTACCTTATTGTGTGAAGTGCATTTATCTTACTGTATGTATTTTACAAATATTGTGAAAATATTCCGAGATAACTAAACTTACCAGATTTGCCTGGGAAACTTAAAGACCTTAGTATGAAATTGTCTTAAGTGTTTGGAAACTTGATCAGAAAATCTTTGAGTGCATATTATTCCTTAAAAGATGCAAAAAAATAATTAATTATTATGGTTTCATTGCTATTTGTTTATATATTGAAAATTTTCAAATTAAATGTTTTTTGATTAAAAGGTGAATTAATATGCTATCTAATTAATGTATTTTTCTTGCCATTAACCAAAAATGTGTCTTTTAGGTAGCTTAAAACACCTTAATGAATTGAGATTTGAAATAATTTCCACTTCTTGAGTGGAAAGTATAAAGAATATCTTAATTATAAATGATTATATATTCTAAGACAAAAGAGTTGCAGGTTGAAGTTTTTACTATAGAAATATTTCATAATCAGAACTGCATAGTAGTTACATAGGTTGCCAAAAAACTTAATGTTCAACATTGGATTTACATTCATTTTACAGTTTCATTTCATTTAAAAAAATTATAATTTAAAAAATAGTAATACCAGTAGAGTTTAAGTTTGTCTATTTGCAAACTGTTTTATAGTTAATATCACACAGATCAAGACTGTTTTGTAGTAAAGAACTACATAAAAATAGTAAGAATTGGTTTCATTCATACATGATAATAAAAGCTCAAAATTTTAAGATTTGTTACACTACAGTGCTATTATGAATGCAAACATTTTCAGCATTAAAACAATGTAGGGTTAAATCTGTTTTATATGATTCTTTGAAAAAAAAAATTGGAAGGATTCCAATAATAAAAGGATAGTACAGTTTATCTCTGTATGCTGTCTTATATTTCGTTTTAACCAGTTACATGATACAAAATTTTGTGTTTTCACATCGTTTTGTTGTTTTTCAAGGGGTTTACATTTGAAAAAGTCATAGTGATATTTCTCTGTAATTCAAAATGTCTTATCTGCTTTCAAATTTTCATGATTATTCGGTGACTTTATCTAACATTATTTTAATAATGTAAAAATGTTACTTTCAGAGTCTTATACTTGTGGGTTATATGAGGATAACCTTTAAAAGTGAACCTTTTAAGGTTTTTATTAAAAAGATTATTGTTATAAAATTTCAAAATTGAAATTAAAATTACTCTAGTTTCCATTTCAAAACAAAACAATAGCTTGACATTTAATACTTTAAGTCTCTATATTAACTACTAAATTGTTAAACAGTGAATTTGAGCTTTATTGGATAATTGTGCACTGATATTTTAAAGTTATTAAAACAATGTATATATACATTATTATTGAAGTTTTATAAAAATTGAATTCGTAACAAGTTTAAGAGTACAAACTAATCCAGTAAATTTTTTTATAACTGTCATTGATAAGGTCATCAGATATCTTCATCGTATAAAATTTTGTAAAAAAAATACGATTTTTTATTTTACAGAAATTGAAATGTTTAAACCATTAAAAATATTTCAGAAATGTTTCATAGAAGTCAAAACACATTAGTAGATATCATAAAGAAATCTTTGGTAAGAAAACAGACTTTCCTCTTCACTCAAGACATTTATAAATTGATAGAAAAAATTGTAAAAAATATTTCCAGTGATTACTGGTAATTTTTATAGCTTGTTTTAGCATTAGAAGGAAAATACTAGTTTGATATTACTATCAATTTAAAAAAATAATTGTAATCAAGAGCTACTCCAAGTATTTTGCATTAATAATAAGACTAATCATCAGTAGTAAAAATTATCTAAGATATAATGAAACCTAAGAAATCATTAAGTTCTACCAGTGCAACTTTGAATCTTGTGTGAAGTCAAATGACTCTATGCTTATGTAAGAACAACAACAAAAGTTTCTGCTTTCAAATAACAGTGCATGTAAGATTTTTTTTTACACTTAGTATTTCATTGTTCCCTTGAAACTTCAATAATATATAGCTTAATCTATCATACCTTATACATTTGCTCTTGTACCATGTGTGATTTCATATTGAAATATTTTCATGTAAATGCATTAGCTGAACAGTTGGTTCATATTTAATTTAGATAATATTTTTTGTAGTTTACTAGTAGGTAGTGAAATGAAACGTGATAGAAATACTAATTGCATAAACAATATTTCGTTTACTTGAGTTTTCTCAGTCCTTCTCCTTTGTAAACTGGTGAGACTTACGACCTCAAAAATAATGGTTACTGGATAATTACAAGTGGATGCCCACTATTACCATTCTCACCAGCTACATCTGAAACTTTAAAAAATTGTAAACACTTCTGAATGCCTGTGATTAACTATTCTCGATTCATTCTCGATGAATTCTCCATCCAACACAAATTGAATTTTGTCATATTTTATAATTTCTCGAAAATATATTTTGCCCATTGGCTAGACATGTTTATAAAATTAAACGTACATCATAGCTTTTATATGTTATTTGATGTAAGAGAAATATAATACCTAAAATACAAGCATATGTGGATGCACTAATGGATTGGTGCAGTATTTTTTTAACATCTAGAGCAAAGAAAAAATATTGCCAAACATTAATCACGCGCCATTTTTATATATTTTTAATGCTTATTACAGTTGTTTCCTTTAATAAAAAACAAATGCTGCCAACACCTAAACATGTATATTATATAGCGAGAAAATTCAAATTTTGTTATAGACACGAGAATTATAGTGTTGAAACAGAAACTTCTGCCAGTAAAGGCATTTGACATACTATAGATCGGTATTAGGATTTAACAATCTGCGGGAGATGTATACAACTGCAAACTTAATTTGTGTTTCTATCTCGACCCATCGCGTACACGTAACAAATATTGAGATTTTAATATTCAGTACGATGCAATACAGAATGGTACATGTAAATTTATATAAAGAAAGTTTTGATACGTTTCAGTTAGTAATAAACGAAATTAAGTACTTTTATTTTTTTTAATTTAAGTTCAAACAGAAAGCATTTAAATAATTTTGACAGATGGCAGCACCATATTGAAACATCTCAGATAAGGTAATTTATATGCAAAACTTTCTTTGGTGAAGTAAAAGCAACATGCGAGATAGCCGACGTTCATGAATGGCATTGACCATACTATGGCCAAAATACAGAACTGTGAATCCATGGTTGTTAATAATATCACTTGTATATATCACACGTCACCCGTTTACGTTTTGGGAGAAAGAAAATAGATACAAGCATGGAAGCATTACTGCCAAGAATTTCCGTTAGTCATCATAAACTGAAAAATAATTAAATTGACATCTCTCATCATTCCTGGAGTTTATGCCATTCTGCTATCTGCCGTCGTGGAGAATGGCTAACATCTGCCCAATGCTGTTGCGTTGTTCCTCCGGTTTTTGACCCTATCTTCAGACGCCCTATGACTTCGTTTTTAGTAACCCGGTCCCAGTCGAGAACCACTAGCTCTAAGCTTATGTTCTCCAAACCCTCCTTATAAGGTGCCTCAAAAACGAAAGATTCGTTGAACACTGGATCCAATGTTCGTTTCTTAACAATAGTTTTTTTCTTTGCGATTCTCTGCTTGTTATACATCAAATAGATCTTCACATAAGGATCTGTAACAGAAAATGCACATTAGAGAAACATATATCAATGTAAATTAATATCGGAATTTACAGTGAACACATATCGAACAATAGAATGTTATGATATATAGAGTACTGGACAGTACACAACTATATCTAAATTGCAATTCACATCGAATAGGTTGTGGGCTATGATATAAACTTCACTGATCATTTTATTAAGACTTTCACTGTCGGGTTATGTCACCTTTCGTTGCAATAAGAGGCTATTCAATTTGGCTTAGACTTTGTAACATAACGTGCCAGACGATGTATTGCCCATTTCTCAGAAAGTAGCCTCCCTGGTGGCACAGCGGTATGTCTGCGGACTTACAACGCTAGAAACTGGTTTTCGATACCCGTGGTGAGCAGAGCACAGATAGCCCATTGTGTAGCTTTGTGCTTAACTTCAAACAAACAAACTCAAAAAGTATGTGATGACTAATTGGTTTATAATTGTTGGCAAGGGATTCCATTAGCGAATACAGCATTCAATTAACTATAGAGACGCCTAAACAGATAAAAACAAACAACAAAAACACTATGCTGGCCAAAGAATAACATTGAAGCCAATGTATCAAATAGTTTTTGAACAATGTGATTAAGTTGTATTATTTCATGATTGTTTTGAAAAAGCCCTTGTCCATCAGGATGGAAATTCAGCATTGTGGAATGGACATAGTTGGTAACAACACTCATATCAGATACACTGTGAATCTTATCTAAAGGACACTAGAACGTTTTCAACACCATTACACCGCTTCTATCAACTTGTATTGTCAGATTGTTTTAAATTTTGCGCAGAACTACTCGAGGGCTAATATGCGCTAGCTGTCCCTAATTTAGCAACGATAGACTAGAGGGAAGGCAGCTAGTCAACACCACCAACTCTTGGGGTATGGCAGATTTATAACAACCTCACTGCTGAAAGGGCGAGTATGATTGGTAACGGGGACTCGAACCCGCAGATTGCGAGTCGAAAGCTCTAACCACCGGGCCTCTCCACTGTCAGAAAAATACAAGCAGTGTCGTGTGCGTCACGTGATTTTCCCATGCTTTTAGTGTGACATCAGTACAGAAAAGGATGAATACGACCATATCACATATTTCAGACATTTCTGTCCACAGTTTTCGTTCAATGCACCACTGAAGCTGTACTTTTCTTTCACATCTGAGGCAAGCGGTTTTGAGACTGGTAGTTTCTTTACACACAGTATGCTTAGAGATGCTGAATTCTGAGATAATCCAACACCCGTTATAGCTTTACAAGCCTGTGTGTTTCTCTGTTTCCTCGGACTGTCACAGTTTTTATAGATCTAGGGTTATCTCCTTTTTCGATTTATACTGTTGATAAAATTTTATAACAGACGTCCCTGAACAGCTTGTTAAAGAGTTTTTGATAACAATACTCCTATTAGAGGTACACGCTCTAACATATCTGGAATATGCTTGTTACTATTCGTTGTTTGGTTGACTAATCTTAACACACTATATCCTTGTACTTGTAGGACTCGAGTAACCACTTTGCACATTAAATATTTATTATGTTTTAGCATATGTAAATCAATGGGGTGTTGCACAAAAGTATACATGATCATAATTAAGTGATCGGTCGGTGTATAATAGTATACAGTACTTAAGCAAAACGTATATAGGTATATAGTAGATGTGAAGAATATAAGCTCATACCATAACAATTAGTGTTTAGTGTAATGGGAACGGACATAGCCTAATAGTTAGTGTAAAAAGCTGAGTATCAGAAGGTCCAAAGTTCGAACTGTGATATACGACTTAATACACCCGGAACTGTCAATTTGTTTGTAGAATTTCGGGCAAACTTACACAAGGGCTATTTGTGCTTGCCGTCTTTGATTTTGAAGTGATAGACAAGATGGAAGGCAGCTAGTCAACAATATTTACGGCCAACTCTTGGACTACTTTTTAACAACGAATAATGTGATTTCATTTTGAATTGCCTCCACGGCTGAAAGGATGGGTATATTCGGGGACAGGGTTCAATCCCACGACCCGCAGATTGCGAGTCAAACGCCCCGATCCACCCGACCATGCCAGGCCTCTGGACTGTAAACAGAAGGGGGAGTTATAAATGTGACAGTTTGTTTGTTTGTAATTAGGCACAAAACTACATAATCAGCTATATGTGCTCTGCCCACCACGGGTATCGAAACCCGGATTCTAGTATTGTAAGTCAGCAGACATACCGCTGTGCCACTGGGAGACAAATGTTACAGTCAGTCCCACTATTCAGTTAAGTATAGATGCTTGCCATCCCTCTGATCAGCATAGCATGTTAAATTAAAGATGGCTCTGCATGAACATCGGGATTTCTGACGTGGCCGCTTAATTATACATATGGCGCATAAGATGTCGCTTAGATTCAAAATACCAGTATCGTTCAGTTAACTATTCAAGTAGAGGCACATGAATGTCTGAAATTGTTCTTACTGATTTCTTGCTTTCAAAAACAAGGCAGTGGCGTAGGAAGTGGGAGGTCAGCCCCCCTCCCCCCATTTCTCAATCTGTCTCAATAAAAGTTCATAAAATTTGGAAAATTGCTCTCAGGAAAAGCAGGAGAATGCATAAAATTTAATCCAAGAGTTTCCAGGATCCTAAGACGAGCCCTGGACCCCAGCAATAATGGGTTTGCCCGCGTCGCACATTTCCTCGCTTCACTCGGTCAAATAAACTTTGCTGTCCCTCATATTTTATTTGACTCCTACACCTCAAAACGTTAACTTCATTGCAGGTAAATGAAAAGCAATGCCTGAACGTTAGGATAAATTTTCTAAACCTTGTCTTGATTAACAACACGTGCTGAACATCAAGTACATTGTATCTGATCAACTGTTCAGATAACTCGTGGAAAAAAGTAAGTGAATAGTGTGTAATACGTAGTTTAATACTGTATTCATTAATTCATTAAAACCTTTGTATGGCATCAAAATCTAAAGAAAAAACTTACTAAGTTAACACCGCACTGACGTCATTACCCCTAAAATAATTTACACTGAAATTTACTTATACACAAACGCACGTATCTATACGTGAATGATACCAAATCTTGTTAAACAAAACTTTGGAAGTTTCAAGTGTGTTTTTATATTAATATTATATAAAGAGACTATTTGTCTGGTATAAATAACTAGAAAACACATTTGCACTGATGTCGTTACTTCTAAAATAATCGAATTGAAGTTTACATGTATATACGTTAGTGATGTAATAAAACTCTTCTGAAATAAATATTGATGGGTTTGATATGTGTTATTATATCAGTATCAATTAAAAAAACGGAGGTTTAGAAATAAAAGTTTCTTTGATAACGCACGTATCTGAAATAAAAATCTCAAATTCAAGTTTAGATTAAAAGTTTGAAAACGGCATTTCTTTCGGAATTGTAGTTATTATATGTTGTGATATTTAAATTTGAACTTTTTTTGAATTAACTAAACATGAAACATATTAATCATTAGTAACTGAAATCACATTAAGAATCAGGATAATGCTCCCTAGGTAAATAACAAACTTAGTTAGCGGACCTAAAATGTGAATTCGAGGATTCAAAGTTCGCAACCTATTGCTGCAAAAAAGCGATCCGTGCTTTGGGGTCATGGGTGGGCTATAAGGGTGACGGTCAGATCTCACTATTCGATCACATGAGAGTTGTTGGTGGTTGCTGTTGATTAGTAGTTTTCCTTATAATATATCAATTCAAAATTAGGGATGGCAATGTTCAAATAACCCTTGTTTAGACTTATACAAAATAAATGACAAATAAAAGCTATAAAGCTGAAGAAGTTAGACTTTAATAAACGCAGTAGGATAACGGATAATAAGAAATTGAGTAGTAGAATCTTCTCATAAGACAATTTTTGCATTGTATTTGTTCTAAAATAACACTCCATTTATATGGATGATATGAACTTAAAAATATTTAACAAAAATGTTTTGTTTGTTTGTAATTAAGCTACACAATAGGCTATCTCTGCTCTGCCCACTACGGGTATCGAAACCCAGTTTCTAGCGTTGTGAGTCCGCAGACATACCGCTGTGCCAGTGGGGGACAAAATGTTTTGTAAAAATACTTTAGTTTTTACCCATAGTGCAAACATGTTTACTTTGTATGATATCATAAAATACTCACACTTCTGCTAGAAATATATATGTTTGATACTTTTACCAAAATATACATGATAATGCCAAAACTGGTTTATTTTCAATAAGTGTTTGCGTTTTTGTGATTATTTCAACTACTGTAGGTCTTGATGTTTTAGTTTCGACTCGCTGAAGCCGAGTGCTGCCCAAGGGTGTCGTTGTTTTCGTCCCGATATCGTGAAAAAAATTGCGTCTCACACTTTGAGGCCGTGGGTGCATTACAAGAGTGACAATCAAGCCCAAGAGTTGGCAAAGGGTGGTTTTGAGATATTTGCCTTCCTAACTTATACATTATTGCTGTTTTAGTTTAGATCAAAATATTTTGATGCTTAGTTTCTACAACTTTCCTGAAATCACATATCTTGTGTTTTAAATAGCACTAACACAAACTTTGATTAAACAATGTACAAGACCTACAATGTATCATATGAAAGACACATGACTATTGTGACCCTTTTCAAGACTGAATTATATGAAGTAATTAAACGATCATATTATATTTCTATTAAACGAAAGGTCTTCTTTCAGGATATGGGTTGTTCGTCTATCTTTTTTTGTTACTAGTCTTACAGTTTATCTTTCAGTTCAAAACCTTGTTACCAGGGGTCTGACTTCGATGTCGATACATGGTTCTGTAATTGCGTGAGACCGAAAGGAATTAAAGTATATCCATTTTCGCAAAAGTTGGTCTTTAACTAATAATACAAGCAAATGTATAGTGTAGATGGCAGGTGGTGATAGCGATACTAGGCTGTAGTTTAGACATTACACTAATGCTACCGACTTCTCCTTTCTTGTCGATTTCCTATATCTGCGTGTGCGAAACGGTAATCGTTTGGTATTAGAACTCTCTTTTACTGTGTGTTTAGTCATTGGTTGTGTTATGGCAAAATGTAAACATGTTTTCTGTCCACTTTATTTGACGTTTATAAAAACCGAGTTTTATGCGCTTAACATAATTCAACTGTCTAATTGTTATTCAAAGAAAACAGTTCAGTAACGTTAATATTTATACATACTTGAATGTTATGTCCCTTATAATTCACATCTTTATAGAGTAATCTCAATTAATCCATTTTTAATTGTTATAAAATGTATACAGAAGCAACGTATCTCCGCTTATTTCTGTTTTCGGCAAATAAGGATTATATTTATTTGGCTTTCATAATTACATATGAACGTTTTAAAACTTAGGGTTAAACACCCATCACAATTAGGGACTTATATTTTACTTATACAGAAACCAAGAATGCAGTAACCTCATTTCAGCAACTTGCGTTTCCATAAAATCAAATAACTCGCTTACACCCATATCTCTTTGAAATACGCCCAGTTTATAAAAAATATAAAAATCGGGTCTGGACACAAATAATTAATTAGATTGATAAACTCTAGAGTGCATCAATCACATACAATATTTATGTAATTAATCTTTTAGAAAATATGGATTAATCTCTACATACAAATTATAAAATTTGGAATACACTTATCGCACAATATGGATTTAGCTTTGTGTACAATTATTTGATTTTAAAACTTTGGAATATATTCATTAATAAGTTTATCTTTAAAGAAACTAGAAGTCCGATTAAGCACTCGGTTCAGCAACCATGTATAAACCTTCAAATACATTATCAATGTTAATATTTTAAGAAGTTAGAGAATCAACTTAATACATAAATCAGTAATTATGGAAACCTTGAAAAATATGTCGATCTTTATAAAAGTTTAATTTGAAGGTGCACTCGACACTGTTGTAAGTTATTGATATCAATTTAGTTGAACTAAAGTAATAGTCCAACTATAATTTAATATTCGCCATTTTTAAAAATCGATTCTTTAATAACATCCATTCTCATGAAAAAAAAAAACGACTCACGACAAAATCAACATACAACTCACTTTAATGGCAATTCCAAATAGTATTATTTTTCGAAAGTGGACTATATACTTACCACACAGTCCAGTTATATCCAACTTCGGAAGTTTCCTAGCTTTCAAGATGACCACAGTCAGCCTGTTGGCAGCTGGTTGATAACAAAGAGAAACTAACAGCTCTCCTCTACCTTGAGAACGAATCTTTGGTTTGGTATAGTGAAAATAAAGGAGAAAAGTATTTTTTTCTTTAATAAGCCATACGTATTCAGTTCAAAAGCAGATGCAAATGTTAATGTTTTACATTAATTAGTGTTTTAATTATGAATATTCAACGGACACCTGAATTTTTCTTATATTTTAAGGATGGTTTACACGAAACTAAGTTTAGTAATTAATGGAAATTTTTTTTTTGAATTAATGTTTCAAAAGCTATTTTCTATCTTAATAACCCAAACTGTTAATTAATTTATTTTAATAGATATAATGCTTCTTTATTTTACTCAATTAAGCGAAAGGCTGCACAGTGTGCTATGTAATCTGTATACAGCGCAGAGATCGAACTCGGAATTTTAGCGGTATAAGCCTTCAGGCTTATCACTGAGATACGGAGGGGACAAATAGGTGTAGAAAGCTCGGCATTAATAAGTCAAACAGATAAATAATTCTGGAATTTAAGTTTGCAATCAAAATGACAACTATTCAATAATATCGAAGCTAAAACACTAATGGTGTAATTGTAAGAAAATGTGATGTAAATAAACAAGCGTTTAAATATTAGTGCGTGGCTTCGTATAATCTCTCATTCCTTATCTCAGCTTCAAGCTAAACACATTATACATGTATATATAATTCACGATAGGAATAATGCATATAATAAATCATATACAATACTTGTGCGCTTACTGAACCACAGGAAGCCTTCACAAACTACATATTTGATTACGACAGCACAGAAATGACGTACGTTTGCCCGAAATTCACTTCCTCGTGCCACACGAGTTTAAAGAGCGGAATGAAAATTTTATGAGTATTTAACCTACTTCTAAAGAAAAATATTCCACGTATTTTCACCAAAACTACTATTAAAATAAAAATACTCAAACCAACCTTTAATATCCTTAAAGATATTTCCCGCACCACTGTTACTTTCAAGACTCTTCAACTAAACTCGCCATAAGGTAAAATAACATATATTAAAACTTTTAGAGATATTTCCTACACCGCTGTATTCTGTTTGTTTTGTGAGTCTTCGACTAAACTCATTATAAGGTAAAATAACATATATTAAAGCCAACCTTTAACGCGTTTATAAACACTAGTTGTTGTTTTTTGAGTTTTGCGCAAAGCTACACGAGGGCTCTCTGTGCTAGCCGTCCCTAATTTAGCAGTGAAATACTAGAGGGAAGGAATCACCGCCAACTCTTTTTACCAACGAATAGTGGGATTGACCGTCACATTATAATGCCCCCACGGCTGAAAGGGAGAGCATGTTTGGTGGGACGGGGATTCGAACACGCGACGCTCAGAGTGGGAGTCAAGCGTCCTAACAACATGGCCATACCGCGTCATAAACATAAGTAATAAAAATAAATCGCAAAAATTAAGTATGATGTAGGAATGAGTCAATTCGAATCCCCGTTCCACCAAACATACTCGCCCTTTTAGCCGTGGGGGCGTGGAATGAGTCAATTCGAATCCCCGTTCCACCAAACATACTCGCCCCTTTAGCCGTGGGGGCGTGGAAGGAGTCAATTCGAATCCCCGTTCCACCAAACATACTCGCACTTTTAGCCGTGAGGGCGTTATAATGTGACGATCAATCTCAATGGCCGGGTGGTTAGAGCACTCGACTCGCAATCTGAGGGTCGCGGCTTCAAATCCCATCCCATCAAAGATGTTCGCCCTTTCAGCCGTGAGGGCGTTAGAAAGTGACGGTCAGTCCCACTATTCGTTGGTAAAAGAGTAGCCCGAGAGTTGGTGGTGATGACTAGCTGCTTTTCATTCTAGTCTTACACTGCTAAATTAGGGACGGCTAGCGCATATAGCCTTCGCGTAGCTTTGCGCGAAATTCAAAACAAATAAAACAAACAAACTTAAAAGCTGTACAGCACTGTTCAGTTTGAAACTAAACTTTAGCAGTTATTTGTAAGCATCATACAGTAATAGATTGAATGCAGCAGCCATTTTTTCTCAGCCCATACCTACATACTAAGCACTACAGTGCTCAGTGATTTCTCGCACTACTGTATTCTTTTCCTCTCGTGATGCCCCAAAGTGGCACAGCGGTATATCTGGGGACTTAGAACTCTAGAAACCGGGATTCGATACCCGTGATGGGCAGAGCACAGATAGCCCATTGTGAAATTTGTGCTTAACTTCAAACAAACAAACCAAATCCTCTCGTGATACTTCAACTAAACTCGATATAAACCAACCTTTAACGCTCTTGGAGATATTTCCCGCACCACCGTATTCTGTTTTTCTAGTATTTCGTCATCTAAACTCGGTATAGGATAAATTACTTCTCCGATTACGTCGTCCCGGGAATATCGGTCGAAACTGAGGACAATAAAATGTAAGATGGTTGTTTGCACTTGGGTCGAGTTAATACCGTAGAATGTAAAGTCCTCGTCATAAACGGGCTTCAAGGTTTTTCGCAGGACTCGGGTTTTTACTTTATGCTGTTTTTCTGGTAGTAGCTGTAGTTTTACGTAGGGATCTGCCGTACCCATGTTCAGGTCTTTTACAGGTAAATTTGTACACCCGACAATGGTTACTAAGAGCTCGTGTTTTTCCATTATATACTTGAATCTGAAAGTGAAGTTTTCCTAATTTTGTCGGTTTCTCTTCTGTTACTTCCTTTTCCTCTGTGAAACACGGAGTCTTATCGTTGTCAATGGTTTTCCTATACCCCACGTGGTACATGATTTCGTCTTCTGGAACCGCTGTTGGTAGTTGTCTAAAAGGACTTAGTCCATTTCCCCGTTCATCGGAAGATGATTTATGGCTGGTGGGACTAGGGCTTTTTTTCAGTCCACCTAGGCCAGTACTCGGGCTCCTTACGGGTTTTGACTTCCGTGGAACAAGCGGTTCCCTAGGCAACCCCTTCCTGAATATAGCGGTTAACTCATGAGTCTCTCGAGAAGCCCGTCGACGGTAGCAGTAGTAGCTGAGTGCTGCGAAAGTGAAGATAATCAAAATACTCCCAACACAGATGCCGACAATCGTTGCAGTTGTGACTGAAAAAAATAAATAATAAGGCAATTTTTAACCCTTCTTTTTTTTGCAAGTTTTCTAAAGGTGAACTTCTTCGACCAATATACATAAGTAAGTCTTACCACTTTTTGAAAAACTATTATTTGAAAAATTATTAACAGTAACACAGAAATACGTTCCTTTTTTTTTGGTTAAAGAATTTTGTTATAAACTGATGTTTCTATATTATTCAAACTGTTTATCTTACTTAATTATTCTTTAGATCGCTTTTTAGAAAATTATGCTTTTTTTATAACTATATATTATTCAAAAAAGTTGGTTACAAATTTTCATCTTGATATGGCCCGGCATGGCCAGGTGGTTAGGGCGCTCGAATCGTAACCTGAGGGTCGCAGGTTCGAATCCCCGTCACACCAAACATGCTCGCCCTTTCAGCCGTGGGGGCGTTATAATGTGACGGTCAATCCCACTATTCGTTGGTAAAAGAGTAGCCCAAGAGTTGTCGGTGGGTGGTGATGACTAGCTGCCTTCCCTCTAGTCTAACACTGCTAAATTAGGGACGGCTAGCGCAGACAGCCTCGTGTAGCTTTGCGCGAAAATTCAAATCAAATAATCCCAAGTTAAAACTTTTCTTTCGTCAATAAAAGTCATCATACCTAAAATTTGAATTTATTAAATTATTCATATGTTTAAAGCTGTTATCAGTACTTTCATTATTTAAAAATTGAAGTTAATATCTAACTAATCATACTTTGTCATATAGTCCAAGACTCTACAAGTACCTTTAAAGATAAAAATAAAATTAAAACAATGAAATTATATATATTATACCTGAAAAGCTTCTTGGTGTTTCCTTGTTTTTATCACAGTTAAAAAGAACGTTCTGCATCTTAAAAATGTTATACACAGGTTATGCACGTTATATTATGACGATTTTGGAGCCTCACTACATCGTTACAGTCCATGTCGCTATGTCCGGTCATGCTCTATCTGACTGTAGTAATCTTGGCTATAGTTCTGCAGCATATTTTGCATCACAAAAGGCCTTGTCATAGGGGTTTCATGACAAAAGCACATTACTACTCCCTACAAGCCTTCTATAATCACATCTACTGTACGAGAAAAACGATTTCCCAGTACTCATTTCAACGTCCAATCGCACAGAAATAAATAGGAGCTGCGTATGTCTTAATATGGAATAGCATGAATATCTGTTGGAGCAACTTGTATACACGTAATTTGTGTCACTTTTCCAGACGGAGTTCCTTCTTTATTATGTTGTGTACCATTGCCTGGAACACAAAGATGGTTTTTATTCTGTCATTTATGTTCTTGGATTCTCGTCTGTGACAAAACACCGCAATTTGCTTACCGCGGCTGGAATACTTCTTGCAGGTCTCTTTTTGAATGGTCCTTGCACCCCAGGTTTATCCGCATTGCATCTCCTGGAACTGTGTTGATCGTTGTCTAAAATGGTTTAGTACGTTTCCCCGTTCATCGGAAGAAGAATTTTAGCTGGTGGTATTAAGGCTATGTTTAAGTTCACCTAGGCCAATACTTGGGCTCCTTACGGATTTTTACCGGAAATTCCAAGCTTGTGATTTTCACGTTACTTGCTTATTTGCATATTTAAGATTATTTTAAATATAACGTACTCAACCCTCTGTAATAGCAAATATCCATAACCTTACTGTAATCAATGGGCCTTATGTGGTCTATGATTTAGCGTGTCTGGAATGTGAATTCGAGGATTCATGGTTCGCACATTGTTGCCGAAATATAGAAGGAAGAAGTAACATTGACCCCCTTTAATTACGATATGTTTACAATCTCCCCTAGTTTAATTTAGATTCTGTTCTAAAATAATAGCTCATTATAAATATACAACGATTCTGAAATAAACTTTGTAGTTGAAAATAAAAAGATTAAAGGACAGAGTGCAATGTTCCATTGTATAGCTTTGGCTAAAAGGAACGCACGAATAAACAGAACCTTGCCAAGACACTCATGTGATATCGTCTTGAAAGTTGTTTTACGAAAATGAAAAACAATATATATATATATATATATATATATATATATACATTCTAATGTATTAATTATAGTAAGGTATTATTATTTTTATGTTTGTGCATTTTAAAATATATTCAATTAATTCAGGTTATTTAACTTTAGTTTAAAAGTGTAAAATTACATCCTGAATGAGTGGTTTCTGATGTCACAAAATCGGTAAAAGAAGGTAACAAAGAGAAAAACAGGAGAGTTTAATTAACGATTGCGGTGTTTTGATACATATGGAGCTTCACGAGTCGCTATGTTTTACAATGAATAGAGAACTATCGACGTTGGTATTAATGTAACTAATGTGTAAATCGAGAATATATTATACTTCCTCAACTCTGTGTTGTATTTTCTTTATAGATCTCGGTGTAAATAAACTCTGGGAAAAGGGTTCAACGCCTTATTATGGATTATAAAAAAGTTATACAAGTAAAAATGTGCTTTGCGAAATTATTCAGAATCATCGTACTCTCAAAACCATTGCGATAACAATAGTTCTATGTGAGCGGATCGATTATGTCTGTGTGTAACGTGCACGCGACTTTCAAAAACATGTCATTCAGTTTTTACTAGTAGCTAAGTTCATAAGCTTCCTCGAATTAAATCTTGTGCTAATCTATATATTTTGTAAGGAACCCAGAGTATTACTATTATTAGTTTCAATTAAAACAATTAAAAGAAACCCAGAAATTGTAATATTATACTTATGATTAGGCAAATCCACTATTATAAAATATTATCAAGTATCTCTCACTTCATTGCTATGCAATTCATGTATTTAATGATCAGTCCCGTAATCTAAAATGCAAATGTTTGACCATTCAGCCTATGTATATAGCGGTCTTTTCACAATCTTGTCTTGTTACTTTGAAGTGAATTACAGAGTTTTAAATGCTCCACTAGACTTACCATAAATACGGATATGCCCAAAGAAGATGATTAGATGTTTCACTCATACAGAGAGCCTATCGGACATATGGACGCCAGGCAATTTAAGTGGGCTCTTGTGCGTTTGTTACACGTGTCTGAAAACAGAATATGGAACAGTTTCCAGACCATTGGTACAGTTGCTCGAATACGTGGATAAAGCAGACTATTATCCACAACACAGGCCAACAACTGCCATCTGTCGATTCTGGCTTTCCATAATTGTAGAGTACCTCCTACGAGTTCAATTTAGATGTTCTTATCCATAATAGGGTAGGAATCAGTGCACAGAAAATATGCTTTTCATTACGTGGAAAAATATTTACAGAACTCTAATACAACTGCCTGTCAGCATCTACTGAAGTGTTTACAGAAACGTAATACAGCTTATGTAACAAACCGTGCCTAACAGAATCTACTCAAATATTTATAGAAACGTAATCTAACTTGTGCAACTAACTGTACCTATCAGAATCTATTTAATTGTTTACAGAAATGTAATACAGTTTATGTAACAAGCCGTGTGTGACAGAAATTGCTCAAATGTTTACGGAAACGTAATCCAACTCGAGTAATGAATGGACTGTGTCTGTCCGATACGCTGCAGTGTTTACAGAAACGTAATACAATTTGTGTAATAAACTGTGCCTGTCAGAATATGTTGAATTTTTACAAAAACGTAACACAACATATGTAATGAGCTATGCCTGTCAGTATATGTTGAATTTTTACAAAAACGTAACACAACATATGTAATGAGCTATGCCTGTCAGTATATGTTGAATTTTTACTAAAAACATAACACAACATATGTAATGAGCTATGCCTGTCAGTATATGTTGAATTTTTACAAAAACATAACACAACATATGTAATGAGCTATGCCTGTCAGAATATGTTGAATTTTTACAAAAACATAACACAACATATGTAATGAGCTATGCCTGTCAGAATATGTTGAATTTTTACAAAAACGTAACATAACATATGTAATGGGCTATGCCTGTCAGAATATGTTGAATTTTTACAAAAACGTAACACAACATATGTAATGAGCTATGCCTGTCAGAAGCTCCTGAAGTTTTTAAGAAATTCTAATATAGTTTGAATGACATGTGATACACTGTCTCGTAATTTAATTTACCAAACGGCGGAAACTATAACATTATTTCGTCACCTTCTTTCTTCTTTTACACTCCGGCAATATCAATATCTTGTTCAGAAATCGGATATTTTAATTAGATGTTGCGTGTTGATATAATTGACTCACACACTATAATATTTGGGAATAAAAAATAAAACCAGATTTTCTTCTGTCATTGAACCCCAGGTAATGCAATGTTTTCTTCTGTGTTTTCTAAAACTATGTTTCATTGAATCTTTGTTTCTTGAAAATTGTAAATCATCTACACATCTTACAAAAAGTGCCGAAACGTTAAGCTGCTTTATCAACTTACCTTCGTGAACAGGAGTTATTTCGGCGCCATTTTTGTTAGGGTATATCATAGTAGGATCTGAGATTTTCATTTTTGTTTAATACTACTATAAAACTAAAAGCAAAAGGATAGCCTTTAACCTATTAATACAGTGGCTTATCGCCACCAGCCCACAATCATGGCGTCTCTCTTGGATCTGTCTCCACCAGTCTAGGACACACACCGTCAACTTACTGCATCCACCGCGTGTTGCTACGCGCATGTGCTGAAAGCACGAAGTTCCTATGGTGCTAAGACTACACTTACACACGACATTTGCGAATCTAATTTAAAAGCGTGCTACTTTGTTAATTTGACAAACCTTATTGAAGCTCTTTTAGTGTGCGATGTTAACAATACTTGTGAAACTAAGAAACAATTTAGAAATTTTGATCAAAACTAGTATTTGTATGTGCTTGTTGGTATATGCTAGTTATCCCTATTTTGATTAAAATAAGACAAGATGTGTTGTAAAACCAGTTTACAATAAATAAGAAAAAAAAACGAAATTTAAGTCATAAAAAATCCAAGAGATTTAGTAACGTTAACTAATTCTTAGATAAAATTCACTCAAATTCTTAGTAATGTCTTTGTATCATCTTCGTTTGGTTACTTTTGCGCAGTACACTTTGATATGTTAGCGAAAACATATATATACAGGATACCGAGATCTAACCTGAATAGTACTAAGCTCACATTTCTATTCCCAGGGACCATATGACGTAACTTAATCAAGTTTCCAAAAATAAATATAACAAAAAAGACGATTAGAAATACCATTCATATAATTTGATAAAGACTGCTTCACACTGAATCCAATGATACATGGTTTTTAGGCATTTTCTTCGAAAAATATACAATAAATCAACCAAATATAAAATTTTTTATATTTCATCAAATTTCCCTGGTTCCTATGAATTCAAAATGTCTCTTCGCGAAAGGGTTAAATGTTACAATTTCTTATTGTAAATCATACTAATTTAAGAAGGAACAAAATGGTACATCTACTGTATTACCAGTCATTTCTACTTTAACCAAAATTTGCACAAAACATTTCTGTTGCTTTTATACTTCTAAAAATCTAGAAGATTAAGGTCTTCCAAGGTGATGTTGTTACTGAGCCTTGTTCGTTGTGATTTTGTATTTGTTTTCCAAACGTGATGTTACTGAACCTTGTTTTTTGTGATTTTCTATTTGTTTTCTTTCTTTTTGTCGGTTCGTACATTTCTTTATTTTGCTCCAACTATTATAGCCTGATGCACCAAAATCGATAAGAACTAGCGAACTTCAGCGTGTTTGGAGCAGTCAGAGATTTTCGCTTTTTTATGGCCCTGTGTTTCTAGCGAAGAAGTACACGCTTATAAGAATTTAACTGCACTTTTTTTTTTACTACTTTTAGGTTAAAACAAAACATGGTGTGAAGTATTTTCATCTGTTAAAAGTTACTTGTAGCTGTCAGTTCCATTTACACGTAAAAAAAACAAAAAAACATAGCGTGTGTGTTTAATAGCAAAGCCACATCGGGCTATCGGCTGTGTCCACCAAGGGGAATCGAACCGTTGATTTTAGCGTTATAAACCCGTAAACTTACCGCTGACCCACCGGGGGACTTTTCAAGACTTTCAAGAAAATTTTCAAGACTTGCCTTTAAAATAAGATAAATAAAATGAACAAAAAATATAATAGAAAATTAGAACTTAGTTTATTATTTTAACTTTTAGTTTTTTAATTTATTTCATGATTGCAAATTTTGCAGCCATGAAAGACATAAAATATAACATATGTGAATTATATATATATAATATTATGTCTGAGAGAGCGTTTGAAGCCGTCTATAATTCACGCTAACTCTAAAATTAATGTTTTTATGGTTGTAATATTATACATATTAACCTTAAATTACCTAAAAACCCATGCCACGATCAGTTACAGACTTCAGATTTAGATCATGTCCGATACAATGATAATAACATCTCTGTTGTAATCGCTTTGACACCACTTTGTTATGATTATTATACATGCACTTCACCTATACAATTATAATAACATCTCTGTGGTAATCGCTTTGACACCACTTTGTTACGATCATATTATACTTACACTTCACCTATTAACAAAGTGGTGTCAAAGCGATTACAACAGAGATGTTATTATGATTGTGCGATTACAACAGAGATGTTATTATGATTGTATAGGTGAAGTGTAAGTATAATATGATCGTTTGACACCACTTTGTTATGATTATTATACTGGC
>NW_013666498.1:197485-203264 GCF_000517525.1 Limulus polyphemus
AGTTACGATCGTATTATACTTACACTTCACCTATACAATCATAATAACATCTCTGTTGTAATCGTTTGACACCACTTTGTTACGATCGTATTATACTTACACTTCACCTATACAATCATAATAACATCTCTGTTGTAATCGCTTTGACACCACTTTGTTACGATCGTATTATACTTACACTTCACCTTTTCTTCTTATGTTCATCAACTTTATTTAGGTTGTAATTACTCATATCAAGAATCGACTCACACCAATGTAAACATAACAATTGATGTTTAATACTAAAATCAATAACACATAGTTTTAGAAATAGGTTTTTATTGCTTACTGGCAGCATATTACTTTCTCCCTTCACTTCTCGGTTTATTCGTTTTTTCTTACATCTCCCGGTCTTCCTTTTTTAAAAACTTTGCTGAACTCTAATCTTTTATACTCCTTTCTCAAACCCACACCGAACAGATCTCTTTCTTTCTGACCCCGCATCTCGGATTATAACGTTTCGTAACCATAGGGGGGTTTCATAGTATCCATCTGCTGAACTTAGAAAGGTAGCCGCTCACCCCAATCATTTTCTAATGACTTAGAGTAGTGTAATCCCATAATTCCTTAGAAACTGATCAAAAGCCGGCCGCTTTCTCACCTCTATCAACCGCAACCGATGTTTCTTACACCTACTTTCATAACAATCTCTTATAAAAATTATCTCTCGATTTTGTAACTCTTATAAACTGTCATTGTAATAATGTTTATTCGTCGGTCATATGTATTGCTAGTTGTTAACACGAGTTACAGAACAAATACACTTTTCATTCCCACTATAGATGGCTCGGTTTGGTTTTCAGATCGACTCATTACTTAACATACAAGTTTCAATGAGTTTCTAACTCACTCAGTACCTTTGCCAACAGGTAACATTTATGTCGCAGTGTCCTGAAACTTACTTAGTGGCATGGTTTTAACACTAGTTTTCGTATTAAAGGAGCCTATCATGCAATTTATGCAATAATGCGTAATGGATATCATAGTATTAGATCATTATGCAAACACATGACAAACATTACTGTATTAGACTAGTCAAATAAATGATTTATTATTTAAGTTTTTACAATTTCATTTAATGTTTTGTATTAAGCCTGATTTTGTTCCAAGATAACTCAGTTATTAAACATTTTTGTTGAAAAAATGTGTTTTTAATGACAAATAAACCGGGTATAGCTGTGAACCGAGATTTCAATGGTCGTGTACCGTTGTTGCAAAAAACGCTTTCCGTCCTTTGGGGCCGTTAGTAAGCTAAAAGAATGACGATCAAATCCCATCATCCGACGAGATAATAGTACCCAAAGAGTTAGCGGTGAATGCTGGTAACAAGCTGCCTTCTCTTTCGACTGTCAGTTCAAAATTAGGGGCGGATATACATAGATAGTCCTTATGTAGCTATCGTAAAGTTTTATTGGCTGTAGATCATAGAACTTGCTTAGTGATTATTGGTCGATACTATCGCTTTGTGTGTAATACGTCACCTTATTTCATGCTATTTTTGGATAAATAGTTAGTTTCAAATAATTATGTTAAAACAACAAATAACTCAGAACTGTGGGGTAATAACCGAACTTCACAATCGAGAAAATAATTAATTCGAAAACAAACTAGAAAAGATTTGAATAACGTCAATATCACCATATGTAAATAATTCGCATCTATACCTACAAGTCAGACATCAGTAATACCACATAGAATGTAGTCATTAGGACAAATATGCCAGGATATTCCAGAATTTGCTTCGTGACACTCAAGCTATGTATTCAACGGACCACCCCTTCCAGTTAATTGACAGCCGCAACGGTTTACAGTTGTCACAAAAATGTATACATGATTATATTATTCCAAATCTGCCCACTATAAGATAAATTATGAAATCGACATAATTAAGGAAATTATTTAAACTTTCAACAAGAATTAAACTTAAATTTCATTTAATAGTTTCGTTCTGACTTTACTTACTGATTAGCTATATTATATCACAAGTTACAGCTTTTACAGTGAGTAAAATTTGTTTTTAGGAGAGATACAACGTTTCGATCACTGGTGCGATCATTCTCAAGTACACAATTTGGGTACTTGAGAATAATCGCACCAGTGATCGAAACGTAGTACCTGTTCTAAAAACAAATCGTACTTACGTTAAAACTGTAACCTGTATTTTTTTTTCCAACAGGAATCAACAAATTATCAAACCTGATCAAATTTTACTAAATCTCTCCGTTTAGTTTTAATTGCATGTTATTATAGATTTTTCTTAGCCAAAGATTTTTATATCAATTTGGAATCTGAAACTGAGAGGTAGGGGGGTAGAGAGCCTAAATTTGATGAGCAATCGATCATTCAGAAACATTTGTAGTGATACGTAATTTAGTTAAACATTTATACCGCCAGGGGATCGAATCTTAAATTTTACTATTGTAAGTCACGAATGTTGTCGCTGAGCCATCTGGGGATATTATTTTAGCATTATAATACGATTATACATACATATATGTATTTCATGACAACCAACCGATATTCTTTATCATATTATGTTATATTCATATTTCACATTTGAACAATTTAAATATGGCCATTCTGTTAACTCTATGTAAATAAATGCTGGCAGTTATAGACCTGAACAACAAGTCAATAATATCTATAGCTTTAGGTATGATATTTACTCCATAATAACTACATTTTAATATGTTTTCTTTTCACTTTAAGAATTCCAACACAACACAAAAATATTTTTAACCGACAACATAGGCTGAAATTCTAAGGAAAATCACAATAATTTAGCTCCTAATAGCTAAGAACATTTGTTATTTACTTGGTTGTTTAACCATACGACATTCAGCTACAATATTGATATTTGTAACGAATAATCAAAAAGTTACGGCACAAGAAACACGTGTATTCCACCTTAAACACCTACGCTTATAATAACGATATTAATATTGCTTTATCTAAACTCTGTCAGCAAAATATGTTAATACATAATTTAGAGACACCTTCTCTCATTAGATGCCGCCACAAACCAAATGTTTTCTATGTATTGAAAATAGTTTCTCTTGAAATTCTCAAGCAATGTAGCTTTTAATCACGCTTTTTAAAGCATCAGCTAGAGGAAGCGAATAATACAGTTTTCTCTAGTTTTTCCCTTCATTATTAGAGCTTATATAGAGCTGACATCAGGCTTATTTCTGTACATAACTTAAGCTAATTGAAAATTAAATACATTTTACAAAATTTTAAAGCGTCTCCTATGACGGAAAATCTAGACTAAAATATATGTATATTGCCTCAATTGATATTAGAATTGCACATGAATACAGATGAAAAGTAGTACCTACCATACCACGTTAACTATTTAATTAGAAGTTTATTTCATTGGTATATATTTTAGTATTACAATTTCATGTTGGGGAAATCCGCACATTTTCTTGGATGAAAAAAACCACATATAGCTCTAATATCCATCTCCCAAAGAGAATCACGAACATATAGACCTCTATTACAATTTTTAGAATTTATTGGCGACAAGTCAATAGAATGTCTCTCCTGAAAGGACTTACAACTGATAACATCCTACTATATATCAAACACCCATTGTAGAAGTGGAACTCTTCAAGTATCTGTAAGACCAGCTAGTGGTAGGCGGGCCTCCAAGAAACACGAGCTATTATCAACAATCGATTACATTATAATATTACAGGATCAGACTCTCTTCTTACCTTTTGATCAATTGATGGCATCATATCTGAATCTTTGATGAAGGCTCAAGAGAATGCTGGGCGAAGGGTGAGCTGATTGAAAAAGACAGCAATTCTAGTCAGATGGTTGGTAGTAGCTTATTTGACTTCCATGGTCAGCCACTCATCTCGTCTTTCTAAATGGTTATTTATTTCTGAATTATTATAAGACGTATTGTGCATTCTCTCTTAAAACTATGTGAGATTAATACGAAAACAAAGTCATCCTCATTAGTGTGAATCCTCAATATTTTTATACTTTTTTTCCATCTCTCATTTCTTCTTAATCTTTCCCTCGTGGAAAGTTGTCAACTCGAGCAAACCCCCTCTTTCCAATTATCATTCATATTGTAACTTGTGGATTTTGACTCAGCAACTTGAAGATCACCTGATGTAGCTTTATGATCCAGCCTTACCTAACACACAACAGTGGTAACCTGTCTGCGCATGCACATCAGCTCCTCATAAGGTGTCCATTACTAGAACAGAAATCTGAAGTAGTTCTACAATGTAACTTAGTGTCAATAAACAAACATTCACTAATTCATTCCCCATTTTATTCTACTTATTATCCAAAATGTACAAACACAATTCATTCCCCATTTTATTCTACTTATTACCCAAAATGTACAAACACAACTTTTAAGCATATGAGATTGGTGGATTTGTAATAGCAGAGTCCCAACCACTAGTCATAACACTTCACACTATAGCTACAACAAGGGGGATTCGTACCCGAAAAGAAGCCCTATTAGAACATCTGCTTGTGGTACTTGAGCATTTCTGCCATGTTTGTTCCCACTGGCCTATGAATGAGGGTGTGAACAAAGTTTCAAACATAGCGTCCTCGGGACTCGATAGGAGGAACACAAAAATCTGATACGAACTTCGAGTTCAGCAACCCTGTAAATATACTCCTAGATCTCCGTCATACCTGGTTGACTGTTTGGACGTGTTGGAGCCCCCTGGGAACTACGCGATATAGACAAAGACACCCCTCGGGCCACTCCATCTGCTAAGTTTGGTTCTTCCAGACTGCGGAAGGAGTTCGCAAGCAAACAAATTCACCAATCCGTAAACTAAATGGAAGGTAGCTAGTCAATAACACCCAGTGCCCACTCTTGGGTCACTCTTTACAACCAAAAATTAGGATTGATCGTCTCATTATAATGCTCTCAGGGGTTGAAAGGGTGAACATGTTCGATAATGGGATTCGAAGTCACGACCCGCAGATTACGAGTCGAGTGCCCTAATCACCAGGTCATAGCATTAGACGTTAATCTTAACTATCTCCAATTTTTACGGCATAGTGATAACTTGACAGAAAATTGAAGTATTTGTCAGTATAGTTTTCATCTCGATATACCGATGGTTCGATTTCAAATAAACGTGGGTCTTTATGAAGTAAAATGTCTGTGAAAATTACTTATTGAATCATGATATTCTCATGAATTTTATAGACCCGATTAACAATTACAGGGTCGAACAGGAAGTTCGGGAGCAATCTGAATTTGAAACTCGACTGAGTTGTAAGTTGCTTGAGAAACAAACTGAGTGGACACAATCTTTATCACAGACGCAACAAAAACGGGGTGTATATTTGCATAGACAAGTGTAAGATCGTCCATAGTGGACCACTGAATATATTTTCAGCTTTCCATCTCTTGAGATGAATCTCTGGCAAACTAGTCACAATGGAACCAAATAGAACTATAAGAAACAAAAGATCCGTATTGACTCAAGAAAACTCAATTTATTTATGTTACAATAGTATTAACACGTGACTGAGCATTCTCTCATAGTATTCGTTGGTTGTAACATACAAACACTATGCACTCAGATTCATCAAACTGGTTTCTTAGAATAAGAGATATAGATTTCCAAAGTTTGGCTTATAAGTATAACAACCATAGAAATACCTTTAATTTGTTAACATATTTTTCCTTAGGCATTTACAAAATGATCCAGCACCTTGATACTCACAAGGGTTTGCTGAGATGCAG
>NW_013666498.1:204224-205134 GCF_000517525.1 Limulus polyphemus
ATGTCATGGTGCTTTGTGCTTAACTTCGAACAAACAGAAACAGGCATAAAAAAATTATTAGAATCAAATACATGTAATAAAATTATCCAAACTTCTAGTTTAGATGGAAAACGGCCATAAGTTATGAGGTATGCTCGCCTTGCCAGTGTCAGTTCGATTGGTGGGCTTTGAAAGTTCAGCACGGTTCAAAAGGACAATAAAACAACAAAATTAAGTAGAAAAAATATATAAAATGTTAGAAGCATTAAACTATTCAGGATAAACAAATGCACTTTTGAGTTACAATCTACAGTCATTATAAAAAAAAGGGCAATTTAAAGTTATTTCGCATTTTTTATGGTGGTTACAAGGTCAGTCAAATCTTAAAGGGAACATTTTATGAGAAAGTCAAGTAACATGGAACTCGGGAAACGTAAGTATTCCTATGCTTCTCTCACTCTCATGATGACATAAAACTTTAAATTGGACAACTGTCGTATTTAGTTTATAATATAATTTACCCTAATATTCTGTGTTAACATCGATCAAAAGCAAGTTTGTATAGTTAAAAAAGTACAACGACGTGAGTTGGACAACTTTACTTGGAGCCAGATGAATAGCAGTATTGCGACCACCATATCAGAGGGTTATTCAAATCAAAAATTCAAGCTAACCTGTCATTAGGTTACAAGCAATAACTTATAAAAAATGTGAAAAAATTTTCTCAATTCAGGGATACAACATCAAATTTCCTCATGGTCAATTTTGTATAATTACACATGTAACCGACAAGTGTCTCTACGAGCCTGGGGAGAGTTAATATATGGGGTGAATTAATTAAACAACATAATGTTGTAATAACGTAGCGCAGGAGTCATAGTAATTTCTCGTACACTGCACCTTTATTTTCTGACTGATGTCGAAGGTGTCA